>NW_027118622.1:0-66422 GCF_036417845.1 Apteryx mantelli | reverse complement strand
TCAGAGAGAGAGAGAGAGAGCGCCACAGAGGGAGAGAGAGAGCGCCACAGAGAGAGAGAGAGAGCGCCACAGAGAGAGAGAGAGAGAGAGTGCAACAGAGAGAGAGAGAGAGAGTGCGCTCCACAGAGAGAGAGCCACAGAGAGAGAGAGAGAGAGCGCGCCACAGAGAGAGAGAGAGAGAAAGAGTGCCACAGAGAGAGAGAGAGAGAGACACAGAGACAGAGAGAGAGAGAGTGCCAAAGAGAGAGAGAGAGAGAGAGAGCGCCACAGAGAGAGAGCACGCCACAGAGAGAGAGAGAGAGAGCGCCACCAAGAGAGAGAGAGAGAGCGCGCCACAGAGAGAGAGAGAGAGCCACAGAGATAGAGAGAGAGAGTGCCACAGAAAGAGAGAGAGCACACCACAGAGCGAGAGAGAGAGAGCGCCACAGAGAGAGAGAGAGCGCACCAAAGAGAGAGAGAGAGAGCGCGCCACAGAGAGAGAGAGAGAGAGAGCGCCACAGAGAGAGAGAGAGAGAGCGCCACAGAGAGATAGAGAGAGAGAGTGCCACAGAGAGAGAGAGAGAGAGAGCGCGCCACAGAGAGAGACAGTGCCACAGAGAGAGAGAGAGTGTGCACCACAGAGAGAGAGAGCGCCACAGAGAGAGAGAGAGGGCGTGCCACAGAGAGAGCGCACCACAGAGAGAGAGAGAGAGAGAGAGTGCTACAGAGAGAGAGAGAGAGCGCACCACAGAAAGAGAGAGAGAGCCACAGAGAGAGCGCACCACAGAGAGAGAGAGAGAGCCACAGAGAGAGAGTGCCACAGAGAGAGGGAGAAAGTGTGAACCACAGAGAGAGAGAGCGCCACAGAGAGAGAGAGAGAGAGTTCCACAGAGAGAGCGCACCACAGAGAGAGAGAGAGAGAGTGCCACAGAGAGAGAGAGAGAGCGCACCCCAGAGAGAGAGAGAGCGCGCCACAGAGAGAGAGAGAGTGCCACAGAGAGAGAGAGAGAGCGCACCATAGAGAGAGAGAGAGCGCGCCACAGAGAGACAGAGAGCCGCAGAGAGAGAGTGCCACAGAGAGAGAGAGAGCGCACCACAGAGAGAGAGAGAGCGCCACAGAGAGAGAGAGAGCGCCACAGAGAGAGAGAGAGAGTGCGCACCACAGAGAGAGAGAGAGAGCGCCACAGAGAGAGAGAGAGAGAGTTGCACAGAGAGAGCGCACCACAGAGAGAGAGAGAGAGAGCGCCACAGAGAGAGAGAGAGAGAGTTTCACAGAGAGAGAGAGAGTGCGCTCCACAGAGAGAGAGAGCACCACAGAGAGAGACAGAGAGAGCGCGCCACAGAGAGAGAGAGAGAGAGCGCGCCACAGAGAGAGAGAGAGAGAGAGCACCACAGAGAGAGAGAGAGAGTGCCACAGAGAGAGAGAGAGAGCACGCCACAGAGATAGAGAGAGAGCGCCACAGAGAGAGAGAGAGAGTGCCACAGAGAAAGAGAGAGAGAGCGCACCACAGAGAGAGAGAGAGAGCCACAGAGAGAGAGATAAAACGCACCACAGAGAGAGAGCGCGCCACAGAGAGAGAGAGAGAGTGCCACAGAGAGAGAGAGAGAGTGTCCACGGAGAGAGAGAGTGCGCCACAGAGAGAGAGAGCGCCACAGAGAGAGAGAGAGAGAGAGTGCGCACCACAGAGAGAGAGAGAGAGCGCGCCACAGAGAGAGAGAGAGAGCGCGCCACAGAGAGAGAGCGCGCCACAGAGAGAGAGAGTGCCACAGAGAGAGAGAGAGAGCGCGCCACAGAGAGAGAGAGAGAGAGCGCGCACAGAGAGAGAGAGAGAGAGAGAGAACACCACAGAGAGAGAGAGAGAGTGCGCACCACAGAGAGAGAGCGCGCCACAGAGAGAGAGAGAGCCACAGAGAGAGAGAGAGAGAGAGCGCACCACAGAGAGAGAGAGAGAGTGCCACAGAGAGAGAGAGAGCGCGCCACAGAGAGAGAGAGAGAGTGCCACAGAGAGAGAGAGAGAGAGAGCACCACAGAGAGGAGAAGGCGCGCCACCAGAGAGAGAGAGAGAAAGCGCCACAGAGAGAGAGAGAGAGCGCACCACACAGAGAGAGAGAGCGCACCACAGAGAGAGAGAGTGCCACAGAGAGAGAGAGAGAGCGCCACAGAGAGAGAGAGAGAGAGAGCGCCACAGAGAGAGAGAGAGCGCCACAGAGAGAGAGAGAGCACAACCACAGAGAGAGAGAGAGAGAGAGTGCCACAGAGAGAGAGAGAGCGCACCACAGAGAGAGAGAGAGAGACACAGAGAGAGAGAGAGAGCGCACCACAGAGAGAGAGAGAGAACGCGCCACAGAGAGAGAGAGAGAGAGCGCACCACAGAGAGAGAGAGAGAGAGCGTGCCACAGAGAGAGAGAGAGAGAGAGAGAGCCACAGAGAGAGAGAGAGAGCGCCACAGAGAGAGAGAGAGAGAGTGCCACAGAGAGAGAGAGTGCCACAGAGAGAGAGAGAGAGCGCCACAGAGAGAGAGAGAGAGAGCACGCCACAGAGAGAGAGAGAGAGAACACCACAGAGAGAGAGAGAGAGTGCGCACCACAGAGAGAGAGAGAGCGCGCCACAGAGAGAGAGAGAGAGAGCGCCACAGAGAGAGAGAGTGCCACAGAGAGAGAGAGAGAGCGCACCACAGAGAGAGAGAGAGAGCGCGCCACAGAGAGAGAGAGAGAGAAGAGAACACCAGAGAGAGAGAGAGAGAGTGCGCACCACAGAGAGAGAGAGAGCGCGCCACAGAGAGAGAGAGAGAGCGCGCCACAGAGAGAGAGCGCGCCACAGAGAGAGAGAGTGCCACAGAGAGAGAGAGAGAGCGCGCCACAGAGAGAGAGAGAGCGCCACAGAGAGAGAGAGAGCACACCACAGAGAGAGAGAGAGAGAGAGAGTGCCACAGAGAGAGAGAGAGCGCACCACAGAGAGAGAGAGAGAGAGACACAGAGAGAGAGAGAGAGCGCACCACAGAGAGAGAGAGAGAGAGAGAACGCGCCACAGAGAGAGAGAGAGAGAGCGCACCACAGAGAGAGAGAGAGAGAGAGAGAGAGCCACAGAGAGAGAGAGAGAGCGCGCCACAAAGAGAGAGAGAGAGAGAGCGCCACAGAGAGAGAGAGTGCCACAGAGAGAGAGAGAGCGTGCCACAGAGAGAGAGAGAGAGAGCACGCCACAGAGAGAGAGAGAGAGAACACCACAGAGAGAGAGAGAGAGTGCGCACCACAGAGAGAGAGAGAGCGCGCCACAGACGAGAGAGAGAGAGAACACGCACAGAGAGAGAGAGAGAGAGAGCGCACACAGAGAGAGAGAGAGAGTGCCACAGAGAGAGAGAGAGCGCGCCACAGAGAGAGAGAGAGAGAGTGCCCACAGAGAGAGAGAGAGAGAGCGCGCCACAGAGAGAGAGAGAGAGAGCGCCAGAGAGAGAGAGAGAGAGAGTGCCACAGAGAGAGAGAGAGAGCGCGCCACAGAGAAAGAGAGAACGCGCCACAGAGAGAGAGAGAGCGTGCCACAGAGAGAGAGAGAGAGAGACACAGAGATAGAGAGAGAGCGCGCCACAGAGAGAGAGAGAGCACACCACAGAGAGAGAGAGAGCCACAGAGAGAGAGAGAGAGAGAAAAGAGCGCCACAGAGAGAGAGAGAGAGCGCCACAGAAAGAGAGACAGAGCACACCACAGATAGAGAGAGATAGTGCCACAGAGAGAGAGAGAGAGAGTGCCAGAGAAGAGAGAGAGAGATAGTGCCACAGAGAGAGAGAGAGAGTGCGCACCACAGAGAGAGAGAGAGAGTGCGCACCACAGAGAGAGAGAGCGCCACAGAGAGAGAGAGAGAGCGCCACAGAGAGAGAGAGAGAGCACACCACAGAGAGAGAGAGAGAGAGAGTGCCACAGAGACGAGAGAGCGCACCACAGGTAGAGAGAGAGGGCACACCACAGAGAGAGAGAGAGAGAGCGCACCACAGAGAGAGAGAGCGCCACAGAGAGAGAGAGAGCACGCCACAGAGATAGAGAGAGAGCGCCACAGAGAGAGAGAGAGAGCACACCACAGAGAGAGAGAGAGAGAGTGCCACAGGGAGAGAGAGCGCACCACAGGTAGAGAGAGAGGGCACACCACAGAGAGAGAGAGAGAGAGCGCACCACAGAGAGAGAGAGAGAGCCACAGAGAGAGAGAGAGCACGCCACAGAGATAGAGAGAGAGCGCCACAGAGAGAGAGAGAGAGAGTGCCACAGAGAGAGAGAGAGAGCGCACCACAGAGAGAGAGAGAGAGCCCACAGAGAGAGGGAGCGCGCACCACAGAGAGAGAGCACGCCACCGAGAGAGAGAGAGAGAGGAGAGCGCGCACAGAGAGAGAGAGAGAGAAAGAGTGCCACAGAGAGAGAGAGAGAGAGCGCACCACAGAGAGAGAGAGAGAGCACACCACAGAGAGAGAGAGAGAGTGCCACAGAGAGAGAGAGAGAGCGCACCAGAGAGAGAGAGAGAGCGCCACAGAGAGAGAGAGGGAGTGCGCACCACAGACGAGAGAGAGCGCCACAGAGAGAGAGAGCACGCCACAGAGAGAGAGAGAGAGAAAGAGCGCCACAGAGAGAGAGAGAGAGAGCGCACCACAGATAGAGAGAGAAATAGAGAGCCACAGAGAGAGAGAGTGCACCACAGAGAGAGAGAGAGAGCACACCACAGAGAGAGAGAGAGAGTGCCACAGAGAGAGAGAGAGAGCGCGCCACAGAGAGAGAGAGAGCGTGCCACAGAGAGAGAGAGAGAGCGCCACAGAGAGAGAGAGAGAGTGCCACAAAGAGAGAGAGAGAGTGCCACAGAGAGAGAGAGAGCCGCACACCACAGAGAGAGAGAGAGAGTGCCACAGAGAGAGAGAGACAGAGCACCACAGAGAGAGAGGAGGAGTGGCCACAGAGAGAGAGAGAGCGCACCACAGAGAGAGAGAGAGAGAGAGCGCACCACAGAGAGAGAGAGAGAGAGAGAGAGCGCCCAGAGAGAGAGAGTGCCCACAGAGAGAGAGAGAGAGTGCCACAGAGAGAGAGAGAGAGCGCACCACAGAGAGAGAGAGAGAGTGCCACAGAGAGAGAGAGAGAGGAGAGCGTCACAGAGAGACAGAGAGAGAGAGCCAAAGAGAGAGAGAGAGAGAGGAGTGCGCCACAGAGAGAGAGAGAGAGACACAGAGATAGAGAGAGAGAGCGCCACGAGAGAGAGAGAGAGAGAGAGAGAGTGCCACAGAGAGAGAGAGAGAGCGCACCACAGAGAGAGAGAGAGAGTGCCACAGAGAGAGAGAGAGAGAGAGAGTTCACAGAGAGACAGAGAGAGAGAGCCAAAGAGAGAGAGAGAGCGCACCACAGAGAGAGAGAGAGCGCGCCACAGAGAGAGAGAGAGAGACACAGAGATAGAGAGAGAGAGCGCCACAGAGAGAGAGAGAGAGAGCGCCACAGAGAGAGAGAGAGAGAGAGCACCACAGAGAGAGAGAGAGAGTGCCACAGAGAGAGAGAGAGAGCACGCCACAGAGATAGAGAGAGAGCGCCACAGAGAGAGAGAAAGAGTGCCACAGAGAAAGAGAGAGAGAGCGCACCACAGAGAGAGAGAGAGAGCCACAGAGAGAGAGATAAAACGCACCACAGAGAGAGAGCGCGCCACAGAGAGAGAGAGAGAGTGCCACAGAGAGAGAGAGCCCAGAGAGAGAGAGCACGCCACAGAGAGAGAGAGAGAGAGCCGCCACAGAGAGCGCACCACAGAGAGAGAGAGAGAGAGAGCGCACCACAGAAGAGAAGAGAGAGAGAGAGAGAGAGCGCCACAGAGAGAGAGAGTGCCACAGAGAGAGAGAGAGAGTGCCACCAGAGAGAGAGAGAGAGCGCACCACAGAGAGAGAGAGAGAGTGCCACAGAGAGAGAGAGAGAGAGAGCGTCACAGAGAGACAGAGAGAGAGAGCCAAAGAGAGAGAGAGAGCGCACCACAGAGAGAGAGAGAGCGCGCCACAGAGAGAGAGAGAGAGACACAGAGATAGAGAGAGAGAGCGCCACAGAGAGAGAGAGAGAGAGAGAGTGCCACAGAGAGAGAGAGAGAGCGCACCACAGAGAGAGAGAGAGTGCCACAGAGAGAGAGAGAGAGAGAGAGGTCACCAGAGAGACAGAGAGAGAGAGCCAAAGAGAGAGAGAGAGCGCAACCACAGAGAGAGAGAGAGCGCGCCCACAGAGAGAGAGAGAGAGACACAGAGATAGAGAGAGAGAGCGCCACAGAGAGAGAGAGAGAGAGCGCCACAGAGAGAGAGAGAGAGAGAGCACCACAGAGAGAGAGAGAGAGTGCACAGAGAGAGAGAGAGAGCACGCCACAGAGATAGAGAGAGAGCGCCACAGAGAGAGAGAGAGAGAGTGCCACAGAGAAAGAGAGAGAGAGCGCACCACAGAGAGAGAGAGAGAGCCCACAGAGAGAGAGATAAAACGCACCACAGAGAGAGAGCGCGCCACAGAGAGAGAGAGAGAGTGCCACAGAGAGAGAGAGAGAGAGAGCACGCCACAGAGAGAGAGAGAGAGAGAGCACGCCACAGAGAGAGAGAGAGCGCCACAGAAAGAGAGAGAGAGAGTGCAACAGAGAGAGCGCACCACAGAGAGAGAGAGAGAGAGAGAGTGCCACAGAGAGAGAGAGAGAGCGCACCACAGAGAGAGAGAGGGAGCGCGCGCCACAGAGAGAGAGAGAGAGAGAGAGAGTGCCACAGAGAGAGAGAGAGAGCACACTACAGAGAGAGAAAGAGAGCACCACAGAGAGAGAGAGAGCACGCCACAGAGAGAGAGAGCGTGCCACAGAGAGAGAGAGAGAGAGACACAGAGATAGAGAGAGAGCGCGCCACAGAGAGAGAGAGAGCACACCACAGAGAGAGAGAGAGCCACAGAGAGAGAGAGAGAGAGAAAGAGCGCCACAGAGAGAGAGAGAGAGCGCCACAGAAAGAGAGACAGAGCACACCACAGAGAGAGAGAGATAGTGCCACAGAGAGAGAGAGAGTTCCAGAGAGAGAGAGAGAGAGAGAGTGCGCACCAGAGAGAGAGAGAGAGAGCGGCGACAGAGAGAGAGAGAGAGACACAGAGAGAGAGAGAGAGCGCACCACAGAGAGAGAGACAGAGAGTGCGCTCCACAGAGAGAGAGAGAGAGAGCGCCACAGAGAGAGAGAGAGAGAGAGCGCACCACAGAGAGAGAGAGAGAGCGCTCCACAGAGAGAGAGATAGAGCGCACCACAGAGAGAGAGAGAGAGCACGCCGCAGAGAGATAGAGAGCGCACCACAGAGAGAGAGAGAGAGAGCGCACCACAGAGAGAGAGAGAGAGAGCGCACTACAGAGAGAGAGAGAGAGAGAGCGCCACAGAGAGAGAGAGAGAGAGCGCCACAGAGAGATAGAGAGCGCACCACAGAGAGAGAGAGAGAGAGAGTGGCCACAGAGAGAGAGAGAGAGCGCTCCACCGAGAGAGAGAGAGAGAGAGCATGCCACAGAGAGAGAGCGCACCACAGAGAGAGAGAGAGAGCGCACCACACAGAGAGAGAGAGTGCCACAGAGAGAGAGATGAGCGCGCGCCACAGAGACCTGAGATGAGCGCCACCACAGAGAGAGAGAGAGCGCACCACAGAGAGAGAGAGAGCGCACCACAGAGAGAGACAGAGAGAGCGCGTAACACAAAGAGAGAGAGAAAGCACGCCACAGAGAGAGAGAGAGAGCGCTCCACAGAGAGAGAGAGAGAGCTGCCACAGAGAGAGAGAGAGAGAGCACGCCACAGAGAGAGAGACAGAGAGAGCGCTCCACAGAGAGAGAGAGAGAGAGTGCACCACAGAGAGAGAGAGAGAGCGCGCCACAGAGAGAGAGAGAGCGTGCCACAGAGAGAGAGACAGAGAGTGCGCTCCACAGAGAGAGAGAGAGGAGAGTGCACCACAGAGAGAGAGACAGAGCGCGCCACAGAGAGAGAGAGAGAGAGAGCGCCACAGAGAGAGAGAGAGAGTGCCACAGAGAGAGAGAGTGCCACAGAGAGAGAGACAGAGAGAGTGCTCCACAGAGAAGAGAGAGAGAGCACGTCACAGAGAGAGAGAGAGAGCGCGCCACAGAGAGAGAAAGAGAGCGCACCACAGAGAGAGAGAGAGAGAGCCACAGAGAGAGAGAGAGAGAGAGTGCCACACAGAGAGAGAGAGCGCACCACAGAGAGAGAGAGAGAGTGCCACAGAGAGAGAGAGAGCGCACCACAGAGAGAGAGAGAGAGCACGCGCCACAGAGAGAGAGAGAGAGGTGGGCTCCACAGAGAGAGAGAGCACCACAGAGAGAGAGAGAGAGAGCGCCACAGAGAGAGAGAGAGAGAGTGCCACAGAGAGAGAGAGAGTGCCACAGAAGAGAGAGAGAGAGCGCCACAGAGAGAGAGAGAGAGAGAGTGCGCCACAGAGAGAGAGAGAGAGAGAGCGCCACAGAGAGAGAGAGAGAGCGCCACAGAGAGAGAGAGAGAGAGAGTGCGCCACAGAGAGAGAGAGAGAGAGAGTGCCACAGAGAGAGAGAGAGAGCGCGCGCCACAAGAGAGAGAGAGAGAGAGTGCCACAGAGAGAGAGAGAGCACGCCACAGAGAGAGAGAGCACGTCACAGAGAGAGGGAGAGAGAGCGCGCCACACAGAGAGAGAGAGAGCGCACCACAGAGAGAGAGAGAGAGAGTGCCACAGAGAGAGAGAGAGAGCGCCACAGAGAGAGAGAGAGTGCCACAGAGAGAGAGAGAGAGTGCCCCACAGAGAGAGAGAGTGCTACAGAGAGAGAGAGAGAGAGTGCCACAGAGAGAGAGAGAGCGGCACAGAGAGAGAGAGAGAGAGCGCACCACAGAGAGAGAGAGAGAGAGTGCCACAGAGAGAGAGAGAGAGTGCGCCACAGAGAGAGAGAGAGAGAGAGAGTGCCACAGATGAGAGAGAGAGAGAGAGTGCGCCACAGAGAGAGAGAGAGAGAGCGCCACAGAGAGAGAGAGAGAGAGAGTGCACAGAGAGAGAGAGAGCGGCACACAGAGAGAGAGAGAGAGAGAGCGCACCACAGAGAGAGAGAGAGAGAGAGTGCCGCAGAGAGAGAGAGATGAGTGCGCCACCAGAGAGAGAGAGAGAGAGAGAGTGCCACAGAGAGAGAGAGAGAGTGGCGCCACAGAGAGAGAGAGAGAGAGCGCCAGAGAGAGAGAGAGAGTGCCACAGAGAGAGAGAAGAGAGCCGCCGCCCACAGAGAGAGAGAGAGAGAGAGTGCCACCAGAGAGAGAGAGAGCACTGCCACAGAGAGCAGAGAGCACGTCCACAGAGAGAGGAGAGAGAGCGCGCCACACAGAGAGAGAGAGAGCGCACACAGAGCAGAGAGACGAGACGAGTGCCCACAGAGAGAGAGAGAGCGCGCCACACCAGAGAGAGAGAGAGTGCCACAGAGAGAGAGAGAGGAGTGCGCCACAGAGAGAGAGAGAGAGAGTGCCACAGAGAGAGAGAGAGAGTGCGCCACAGAGAGAGAGAGAGAGAGAGAGTGCCACAGAGAGAGAGAGAGCACGCCACAGAGAGAGAGAGAGAGCACGCCACAGAGAGAGGGAGCGCGCAGCACAGAGAGAGCGAGAGAGAGAGAGAAAGGAAAATTAAAATCCTCTACTGCTTTGAGCCCATATCCATGCCTTAACTTATGGAGATGAGCATGGAGATGCGTGTTTGTTGATTCCTCCCCCAGGCAAGATGCTGCCTCATTTAATGGCAGACATCAGGGATAACCCCCTTGGATAAAGAGCTGGCGGGGGAATCCAGGCCCCCAAGCGAAAGATCAATGCTTATCCACTTTCCATTCCATCCTCCCAGGCACCCAGTGCTTCTGTGCAGACAAGCGAACCACAGATGCCATTTGCTCTCCTCCCAGGGATTCCGTTAGCTAAAGGACACACGGCAGAGTCTACCCCCAACCTGTTTTGATAGAATTTCCTTACAAAAGTTAGTCAACCGTGGTAAATAAAGCAGCCTCACTTTGCAGGCTAAATTTAGTCTGCAACCTCCATCATGCAACCTATAAAGCTGGATACAGCAGTGGTCTCTTGGGACTGAATGGTTTTGTCCAGTTTATCTTAAACTGGAAATACACTATTATATCTGGAGTAGCATACAGACCTTAATTGTATGAAAGAACACAAGTATAAAATAACAAAGTCTTTAGGCAAGAATTATCCTGAGAGCTCTGAAATCCCCTGCAGCAATTTCCCAACCCCAAAACAAATAAAACTCCATATTCGGAGGGGGGAAGAAATGCAAAGTACATTTACTGTAATACTCATAGATGAAAAATTATAATTGCTCTGTCTTGACAGCTGGTTTCTATTTCACTTCCATTATATCAGATTACATAACAAACAGATGATGCACTAGATTTACAGAGTCCTTCTGCAAGTCTTGTGTGGATTCGGTGTTTACATTCTTGTTCATAAAAATTCTAGCTATGCCACACATACAGATGTATTTGAAGCAGATGAAAAAAAGCAGCAAAAACAAATGATCAGTTTTCAAAGGAAAAAAAGTAAGACTAAGATTTGGGCATGTAGGGTTTTTTGGTTTTTTTTTTTAAACAAATGCTTGTAAAAAAGATTCCATTTCACCATTTAGTTCAGAAATTGAATCTGCGTGTCAGCATTTACAGCTATGCCAGCAGTTTCTACAAATACACCACACGGAACACACAAGTTTACACCCAGGTGAAATGGTTATGCCATCAAGCATCCAATTTAATGATGCAAAACCAGCTTCTACCCTGCCTCGTCATGTAAGGAATTATGTTACTACCACATAATGAAACGCAACATGCCACATCATGTGTACACACACGCACACTGGTCTCCTAATCCTGGTCGGTGTGATGATTTTTTTCAAACCAGGGTATATTTAAGTCACTTCTGCTGTCATGGTGATTCAGGGTGTCTTAACTGCCAGAACCTACCAGCATATGGTAAATAACTTTCAAAATCAGACCTCTACTTTGCTGACCTTGTCCCTAGACACATACTATAAACTTTCTTCTGAGTCAACAGCACATCCTTCCTTTGCAGCAATTCAGGAAGTCATGCAGTTGATTATAAAGCTAATTCAGCTGAATACAGGTATTCTTCACATGCCAGCAGGGTTTCAGTCTTACTTTGCTACGCAAGATCTGCAGCGCACCATATCGGAACGGATTACAGATTCCTTTCCAGCAGGCATCTGCATGTGCCCCCTTCTTCAGCGTTGAAAGATGCAACAAAATGCTTGCATTTAAATATACTGCAGTTCAAATATAGGACATAACAGTGCAATCAGGGAGTTATAGTTATGTACAATACTGCCTCTGCAGCTTCTAAATCCTGTGCTCAACAATGCAATTTCATTCCCCTCCCTCATAGTTACCAGTTACAATAAAACCCCCAGATTAACACAGCAAACCCAGGAATATACACCCCGAAAGCTGCAAAATGTTTGCAACGGTCCATACAGATTTGCGGCCCTGTGCTTCCCTGCCCAATGCTCCGGTGTTTATCTGGAGCCTTTCTGCACTGTTCACAAATCCTGCATTAACAGAAAAGCATATCCACAAAGTATTTGCCACATCAGGGCATGCAGCAAAGGTCCTTGAATGGCACATCATCACCGAGCTTCCCACTGCACATTTGACGGCTTGGCCTTCCTCAGCTGCACCTTTTGCATATGTTCCTATCCTGCAAGATGCAGACAGCGTATATGGGCCAGCAAAACCAGTCCAGGCTCTCAGACGCTGTAACAGGGCAAAAATTATTCTACATCTTGCGTTTTCTGCTTTGTTTCTAAACCACCCAAAATATCTGCTACTGCTCACTATCAGGCAAGGTACTGGGCTAGGTATACCTTCAGGCTGCTCATGTACCGCAATCTTTATGATCAGATTTACAGCTTAAGTAAAGGCCAATTTCCAAAGGGACTTTCCAATTTTGACCAACAACCGCCTTATCGTTGCAAGTGATTTTTAAGAGGAGCAAACGTGGGACTTCTCCAAGCATGTGGAGGAAAAGAAGGTGATCAGGAGTAGTCAGCATGGCTTCACCAAGGGGAAATCATGCCTAACCAATCTGATAGCCTTCTATGATGGAATGACTGGCTGGGTAGACGAGGGGAGAGCAGTGGATGTTGTCTACCTTGACTTCAGCAAGGCTTTTGACACTGTCTCCCATAGCATCCTCATAGACAAGCTCAGGAAGTGTGGGTTAGATGAGTGGACAGGGAGGTGGATTGAGAACTGGCTGAATGGCAGAGCTCAGAGAGTTGTGATCAGTGGCACAGAGTCTAGTTGGAGGCCTGTAGCTAGCGGTGTCCCCCAGGGGTCAGTACTGGGTCCAGTCTTGTTCAACTTCTTCATCAATGACCTGGATGAAGGCACAGAGTGCACCCTCAGCAAGTTTGCTGACAATACAAAACTGGGAGGAGTGGCTGATACCCCAGAGGGCTGTGCTGCCATTCAAAGAGACTTGGACAGGCTGGAGAGGTGGGCGGAGAGGAACCTCATGAAGTTCAACAAAGGCAAGTGCAGGGTCCTGCACCTAGGGAGGAATAACCCCATGCACCAGTCCAGGTTGGGGGTTGACCTGCTGGAAAGCAGCTCTGTCGAGAAGGATCTGGGAGTGCTGGTGGACACCAAGTTAAGCATGAGGCAGCAATGTGCCCTTGTGGCCAAGAAGGCCAATGGTATCCTGGGGTGCATCAGGAAGAGTGTTGCCAGCAGGTCGAGGGAGGTGATTCTCCCCCTCTCCTCAGCCCTGCTGAGGCCACATCTGGAGTACTGTGTCCAGTTCTGGGCTCCCCAGTACAAGAGGGATGTGGCACTACTGGAGCAAGTCCAGCGAAGGGCCACAAAGATGATTAGGGGACTGGAGCATCTCTCTTATGAGGAAAGGCTGAGAGAGCTTGGCCTGTTTAGCTTGGAGAAGAGAAGGCTGAGAGGAGATCTTATCAACGTGTACAAGTATCTGAAGGGAGGGTGTCGAGAGGATGGGACCAGACTCTTTTCAGTGGTGCCCAGCGACAGGACACGAGGCAATGGGCACAAACTGAAACACAGACACTTCCATCTGAACATGAGGAAAAACTTTTTCACTGTGAGGGTGACAGAGCACTGGAACAGGTTGCCCAGAGAGGTGGTGGAGTCTCCTTCTCTGGAGATATTCAAAATGCGCCTGGATGCAATCCTGTGCAATGTGCTCTAGGTGACCCTGCCTGAGCAGGGGGGTTGGACTAGATGATCTCCAGAGATCCCTTCCAACCTCAGCGATTCTGTGATTCTGTGATTCTGTTCCAACTCCTTTGGAGGTTTTATTGACTGACAAACAATTTTCTCCATGTAACAGTCTGTTCAGTGCCTCATTTTGAGGACCTCCTTGGTCCTCAAGCTGTAGACTGTGGGGCTTACCATTGTATAAAACACAGATATCGCCTGGTCTTGGTCAGGCAAGGAGCCAGAGCTGTGGGGTGTGTAGCTGGAGTGCCAAAGGATATGGCAAAAACTATCAAGTGCACAGGATGCACAGGTGGAGAAGGCTTTGTGCCTTCCCTTGCTGGAGTGTCACTCCAGGATGGCAGAGATGATGTAGATGTAGCAAAATGCGTACCTGCAGTATGACGAAGATGTCACCTAAGATGCAAAACGCTGCGAGGATGATCTTGTTAACCCTGATGTCAGAGCAGGAGAGGCTCATCAGGGGTACCACACCACAGAAGTGACTGGTGATGCTGGAATGGCAGAAGGACACCCAAAAGGCACAGCTGCTGTGTATCATTGAGATTAGAGACCCACAAAAGTAAGAACCAAGTCACAGCTGGATGCTGAGGCTTCATGACACAACAGCTTTGTATAGCAGTGGTTTCCAGCTGGTCATATGCCATCACAGCCAGAATGAAACATTCGTTGGTGCAAAATGCAGAGAAACAGTACATCTGGGCAGCACAGCCACCAAACGAGACAGCTTTGCTCTCTGCTAAGAGACTGGCCACCATCCTGGGGATGATGACTGAGCAGCAGAGCTCTAAGACTGCCAAATGGCTAAGGAAAAGCTATTTGGGAGGGTGGTTTGGGGAGACAATCCTTATTAATGCGGTCAAGCCCAGATTTCCAACTACAGTCATCAGGTAAATAATTAAAAGCATTACAATGAGAGTGGGCTGTGCTTCTGCCTTGTTGATTAGATCTAGGAGGAGGAACTCAGTTACTGTGGTGTAATTTTCTCCTGCCGTTTTGCTCAGATATTTGTTCACATTAGGTAAGCAATCTTGTCTTGATACGCTCTGGAGAACAACTGGCAAAAACCGATCATGATCATATGCTCCCGCTAGCGGTGAACAGCATACTTCCTTTGGTCAACGAGGACAGTACTGATTTCATCCAACATGCCATTCTGAAATGTAATCACTTGTCTGTGTTATCCCAAACCAGCTGTAACATACATTATCTACCTAGATTGTTCCAGTGTGAAGCTGGAGCACTATGAATGCCACTAAGTCACAGTCTAATAATGGGAAATACATAAGTATCAATGTTCAAGAGCTGTTAGTGGGAAGTAGGCTAAATGAGACTGGAAACAGAAGAAATAGTCTCTGACAGATCTTAAAGAGGTAGTAACATTTCCCAGTTCTTTGAATTCTTAAATCAAAATTACATATGCTAGTGAGCATTTCAATTACTACTGTTTCCAGGGTCTGAGGGTACTAATAGGCCTTAATGGGCCTGATCATCCTCGCCTGAGGCATCCACTTGCACCTCCTGCCCATGGGCCCAGGAGCCCCATTTAAGCTCAACCCTGGGCCTTCAGTTTCTCTCTGAGCTACCCTAGAGGAGCACTGATCTCCAGCTCAGCTCAGCTCAGCTCAGCTCAGCTCAGCTCAGCTCAGCGTGCAGACTCCATTGCTCTGGACCCTGCCCTGTGCACTGACTTCCCAGCTTGACCCTGGACCTATCTTGTCACTTTGGGCCTGCCCAGTAGGCACTGGACTGTCTCTGTCCCTGGTTACCCTCACCAGGCCTGATCCTGACTCTGACCCGCAGGCTGACTTCTCAGCTTGACCTCATACCTGCTTCATCACTACGAACTCTCCTGGTCATCCAGACTCTTGGCTGAACTCGGCTACCATCTCTAGGTCTTCTCTGCCCACCTGGCTCAGGGCCAGAGGGACAGGCCCTGGCTGCAGCCTCCTGAGCTTATCATTCTACACATCCTGAATAGGGAAAAGGAAGGAAAAAATGGGCACTTCTATGGCATCACTCATCTCATCATGTAGCAGATGTCTAAGATACTTAGATGAATCATTCCATAAAAATACCTGTTACTTTTTTTTTCCTCCCCCTCCCTATTGAGAAGAAACTAAGATGGAAGACAGAAACGAAGGCATGCTTAAAGGTATATCTCTAGGTGAGATAAATTCCATAAGCAGGCATATGCATGTAGAGCTACTCCAGATTTATTACAAATAAACCAACTATTCCTTCAGTGCCGTATTTATAACTGTGATACTAATATTTTTTTAATTCAGAAAAGGATATTAAAGTCCACTGGTTGGATTCCAGCTGTTTCTAGTCAACTTGATAGCATTCTACTAGACAAATGTCTGATAGAAAACACTCTTTGATTAATTCTGCTCATTCCTGCACCAAACCAAGCTCCATTCACACTCATAACAAACTGACTGTCTGACTAGTAGGTAAATGGGCGTATGAATTCATGAGCTGACTTTTGAAGGTGTGCAGGATATACAGAGTTACCTGGGAAGACAGAAATGGATGGTCAGCATCTTTGGGGAGAATAAGGTTTCAAATGCATTTGTCTGCATGGGATTACAATGATATTCCAGAGTAGATGTCAACTGCACTTAAACTCCACGACTATGAAAAGAGTTAAATTCATATCTGTTTTCACTTATCATGTCTTTATTAAACCAAAGGTAAGTAACTGCAATTTGTTTGCACGGAAGAATACATCACTACAATCTGCTGCTGCTGTATCAATTCTATCAATAAATTGGACATACAAGCCACAAAGAACACATGTGAAAATGAGGCTATTCTAGGATTCCTAGACTGTAACATTCTAGTTCCACATTGTCCTGAAATGATGTTTTGCTAAATTTCAGTCTACTTTTAAATAGAAACAGACTTTATCTCTGTTATTTCTGTTTTGTATAACAGAGATGGTCTCTTTCCAAAATGTTGAGAAGATTTGGATTTATTCCACTCTTGCTAATACCCAGTACTCCGAAAAATAAGGAGAACAGGCTTTTATCTATCTGGTTAACGATGGAGCTTCTATACGTGTGTATAGACATCTGGAGATCAAGGGTCTATAAGCAAATCTGGTAAATAATCCAGTCCTTATTGGAAAAAAAAAAAAAAAAAAAAAAAAAAAAACTTGCAAGCAATTACATAGCAACTTATGCTTGGATCATACAAGAACTTCCAAAGTGAACACAGATGTTACTTCCCAGCTGAGAAAGCAAGCAACTCCACCTGTGTTGAAATCCAGTGTTGTAGCAGGCAGGATTAAGCAGTGGGTGTAAGAAGATGAATGGCCATCCTTCATAGCAAAGAAACTAGAGATGGGAAATAGATCTTTCAGCTACTAATTTCTAAGGCCAGGAAAATGCAAATTTCATACTATCCAGTGCAACTAGTAAATTCCCTCCTATGCAATGTAAGAGTTAGAAAAAAGAAAAAGAGAAGTACTTTTTTTTTAAATTTGATCTTACTATGTAATATGGCTCAGATATCTTTCTCAGCTCCAATATTTCAGGACACATGAGAAAGTAACTGGGTTATAATTACACTCACTGACTTGGATTCCCCAGTTGGAAGGACAAGATGTGAGGTTTTTGCTCTCTGCACTTTGTCTGTCTATGATGTAAGGTATATGATCTCAGAAGTAATCGCCTTCACCTAAGCTCTGCATCTCCTGTTCTTCATAGTTTACAAAGAAGATTCATGGATCCCGGGCTATGAAGATGTCTCTTCTAAGAAAAGATGAATGGTGCCCAAGAAGTGCCCTCCCCTTTTTTTTTTTTTATTAACCTTAAAGGAAGATTAGATTGGTGAGGTCAGATGGACTCAAATCTGCTGCAGAGGTTTAAATTTGGGTAAGATAAATCAATGTGTCCACCTATGACTGGAATAAGCCAGGACAGCCTTTTGCTCAAGCCTATGACTAGATGCATAGTCAACTATCTGAAAAGAGCATGTCGGATATTTTTGTGCCACAGCACTCAGATATGATGCAATGCAATGTTGGTCAGTACAATACAATACAAGATAATACATTAAAACAAGTAGCAGCAGTAAACAATAAGTATCACCTATTTACAAAATAGAAGCTCTCCAAATGATGTATATATATAAAACTGATGGTATTATCAATAAACGTTGAAAAACGGAAACTTTCTCAACCATCTTACTTATTTCGAATTCTCATTTTCAAACAAAAATATAGGGTCCAAAAACTTTCTCAGCTCTGTGGACACGCTATGATCGTGCTTTGCCACCAGATGGCAAAGGCACAAACCTGAGTGTATATAAATGTGTATACACTGGTGCTGATGTTTTCCGGTAAGTTGAAGATGGCTATTTTATTTGTTGGATTTTCTTTAGCCATAGTAGGGAGCTACATTTTAAAAAACTTTTCTGAAAATTGTCATAATTCTCCTGCACAGGTTAATTATGAAAAATCATACAAGGGGACATCCATAGGTAAAGGAGGAAGTGACACAATCCAGTATTATAGCTGGGGAGGCAGCACAAGTATTTTGGGAAGCAGAGTAAAGGGAAGACAAGAGGATTGTCTTCTGTGAGGTGAACTGAATAACTGTGAAACTTCCACCTTGCAGTAATTAAGTTACTGTGCTCCTTCAGCAAATTATCCATTATGAATGTATTAATTATGTCACCAAATACGTCAAAAGTTCAACATCTGCCAACAAGAGAAATACAGGGAGTTACATTATCTGTTTGCGTTAGACTAACTGACTCTTAGGATTCAGTTCATCTCGCCTCAATTCAGGCGTCCTACTGAAGTACCTCATGCTGGTGCCTAGGTGGTTTGAGATCTCTCAGTAGAGATAACAGGGAGAAATTAGGGAGGACTGTGGGTGAAAATGCTCATGTCATCTACCAGGAAGTATGTAAAAGCTTTGTCTGAATCTAATCTAGTCATCTAAACCCCCTCTGTACTCAACGGAGAGAGACAGGCAGCTCCTGGAGATGATTCAACCCACCCTAAGGAAGAAGCACTCTGTGAAGATGCTAACTTCTTTCTCTCTGATGAACACAGAGGAAGCCTGATTAGCTTTAAATAGGTCACCTGCATACAGTTAAAGCTCAGTAAGGAAGTCTTCCTGTATGTTTTCCCCAAGTGATTCACACCTATGAGCATTTGAAAGAGTAATCATGGAGCCTGGCCTCCTGCATTGCTGTGGTATGGAAATACAGTGTGATGGTATGGCGCAGAACTGCAGGCTTGGGAGGGTAAGGCTGGTGGATTTCCAGGGCAGGGTTTTTGTTTTTTTACACATGCACGTGCAATTTCACACATGCTTTCTCCATGTCATGTTGATTAGGCTCCATGCATCCCAGATTTTGGGATGTGCATAGTTTACTGTGCACATAAAGACAGTCAGAACAGCACATGGTGCAGCTCAGTGTGATATTTCAGAGAATGTGAAATGCATCTCCTGGACATAGCTGTGCAGTAGATCCAGACCCATCATGGATCTTGAGCACATGCCACATGTCTATACAGCAGATGGGATTCATCTCCCTGCAGTTAAGCTATTTAAAAGTTAGGTGACTAAATCTAATCTAGTTGTCTAAGCTGCCTTTGTAGTAAAGGAAGGAGACAGGCTGTTCAAGAAGATAATTCATCATCTCTCTCTTGCAAACTTATCTTACAGGGATGTGGGACATTTTCCATTTCCACTCATTTTCTGCTGGTATTTTAAAAGCTATCTTAAATTTGCCCTCACTCCCACACCTGCAGAAAGAGAAGGAAGGTCAGAAGCAGTGGGGGAGTCATTGATATTCCTGGTGGAGGCTGCTCTCCAAAGATCTCCCATCTTTGGGCAAATAGTGTTTCTCTTCAATGGTGAATTCCTACTTCTCTAATCTTCCTTTTGCATGAGAGAGCAATGTTGAAACATTGAAATGTCTTCTGGGTCAATTATGCTAAATTTCAATAGAGAAAAATCAAAATGCTTCACTTTGATCATTTTGAATCATTTAATTTCAATAAAGAAATTATTAGATATTTCAGAATGTATACCATAGACATTGTGATACAGTCATATAGTATGTAATAACAGAGTGTGTTTTGAATTAAATGGAACCAGACAAGAAAGTAGGTATGAAAAATGCTTTGGAAACTGGAAGTGCTTCTCCATCTCAAATGTAACAATGGATCAAAGTCAAACTATACGAGCTGACTAGCTGGGCAGTTGGTTTAAAAGGAAGTGCTAAAAACCTGGGAATAGGAGCACTTACAGAGATGAGTTATTTATTTATTTATTTATTTATTTTTCCTTGGGAGATGTTGTGCTGGAAGCGGGAAGGCGACCTGTGGGAAGATGGAGGCACTGTGGGATGCGTGGAGGAATACCGGGGCTATTAAGGTAGTGGTAATTCCGCATGTGTGTCCATCGCATGCATCTCTAAGCACACGAGGTTTATCAACTGGAAATAACTGAGTATGTAATTACCTCACAGGAACAGCTTTTGGGAAAGAGGTCTTCAGATATGCATGGGGGTGAGGGCAGACTGAAATAGCAGCAGGTGGCTATGGCCCAAAACTGAAGGGGCTCAGCTGGACTTCAGGGAGAAATAAAAGAATGGTGGAAACAGTGAATTTAGGAGCAGAGTTAGCCAGCTACAAACGAGGGACATGTCTGCAGAGGATGCGCAAATGACTTTTTTGCAATTTCTGATCGCCTCACAGCCTGTCATTGCTTGAAACAAGGTAAACCCTGGCCTCAGCTCAGTTCTGCCATTACGAGCATTCACAGTCTGTGTCGTTACCTGTGGAGGCTAGGTTGAGTGCCAGTCTGGACTTCCAGCTGCTTGAGCTTATCTAGGTAGTGCCCTAAACTGCACTTCTCACGCTCGCTTCTGTCACTTGCTCCAATTACTCATTTCTTCTCCTCCTGCTAGGCTGAGCCATGTCTCCTTTTAGTCCTCTCCTCCCTTCCTCTGCCTTCCCTCCATCCAGAGTCAGCGTCCTCATGCACAACCTAACCAGGCCACCACAGCGGGACCATTCTTTCCCCAAACAGCCCCTGGAGTCTTCCTCAGCTGAGTCCCTTGCTCCAGGAGCTCAGCCAGACCTTGGCACTTACTTCACAGACCCCCTCGGTGTTGGCTGTAGCCTGTCCGGCCACCAACACATCCAGGTTCCCCCACCCCCTGGACTCTACCTTCTTCAGCCATGGCCTTGCAAAGGAGGCCAGAGTTGTGCAGGGACAGCCCTGAAGAGCTGGAATTTACTACCCGCTGCTAAGGATACAGCAAAAAACAAGGACACAGTTGCCAGTTTGGGGAGGGGGCTGTTCTTCCTTCCCTGCCCCACTCCTTCAGTGACCACCTCCATTTATGCTCCACTGAAATTTTCCAGGATTCTGCTCTGTTGGAGTCTTGGCAATTTTGCTGCCATTACTTAGAAACCCAATTTTTAATTTAGTTTTAGAATAAAGAACATTCTGAGGGAGCCTAGCAGGGAGGATGGAGCCCACCTGCAATGTGAGCTGCAG
This sequence comes from Apteryx mantelli, assembly GCF_036417845.1. NCBI lineage: Eukaryota > Metazoa > Chordata > Aves > Apterygiformes > Apterygidae > Apteryx > Apteryx mantelli. The sequence goes on along the minus strand of NW_027118622.1, from coordinate 45,647 downwards.
TGAGGGATTATTCCCTTGCAACAGAACTACCTCAGAGCATCTTGTCTCTATGTCTGAAACACAAATGGCCATGAAAGAAAAAAGGATTGTTCTCAGCCCCATGTCTGAAGGCAGCAGCTAAGTCTGTAATTGGCCTGGGGTCATAACGAGCATCCTTAGTTGGACAGCTCAAGACCTGACAAAGCTCATTAATCCCACTATTAGTCAAAATCAGATTGCTTTGATCGCATTACTCCAGGAACATAGTCCTGGTGTGGCATGAGAGGGCTGAACAAAGCCCTTCTCCAGACAAACACTTGCCCCTCTGCTGCCTACATAAACCCCACGGTGACGGCTCCTCAGCTATAAGGCCGACGACCCTCGGCGGAAGCACCAGTCTGCAGGGTTACACAATGCAGTAGCATGCACAGTGCAAAGAAGAGGCCTAAACAAATCTCAACAGCAGTACGGCATGCATAAAAAGACTTCCCTTCTCCTTCCGAGCTTTCTATTTGCTTTGAGATCCAAAGCTAGGATGAAACGAGGCAGGGGCTGCCTGACACAAAGCTTCATTAAGCCAAAAGGCATCCTCCCAGGACTGCCTTTGGCTCCTGCATCTCCAGAGCTCTGGGGATACCCATGAATGGACAAGCTCTGCTGTGAACACTGCGGCTCTCCAGATTTCATATGGGCGGCCCCCTTTGCCCTCAACACTCCTTGCCTGCTATTCAGGAGCAATGAACTGCTAAGAGGAACAGTGCTGGCTGCTGCTCAAATGGGTGTAAAGGCTGCCAGGTGAAAGCCAGTCTGCTGGTTTTGGAGACCACAAGTCATCACTTTGACCAGGGGCTGAAGGACACAGAAGTGCACCCCTGCACACTGGCGCCATCTGGTCCCAGCTGTCTACATGCTCACCTCTCAGCCCCACTCCCCCCTGCAAACCTGCCCTTGCTCATGTCACGCTGCACACTCTCTGCACAGGCTTTTCACAGAGGCCACGGTGGCAATGCAGCAGGCAATGTGGGCATGCCTGAAAACCGAGGGGTGCCTCTCCTTCCACTTCCCACCCCCGGCCTGGAGCCTGCCGTTCCCGACAAGCATGAAGCCTGAGCACTGTGCCATGGCGTCCAGCCCTGCCACGTGACACGTCCCCACGACTCACCAGCAAGTGTCAACGCACGTGCCGGAGGGCCAGAGGAGGATGAGGGAATTCCTGCTTTTGGGGCACAATTCCCCCTCCGCCAGCTTCTTCCTGCCCAGGCACCTCCTTCGCACCGCAGAGCATCTGCAGCTCCCGGGGCCCCAGCCAGTGCTTCAGGCAGAAGGTGCTGCCTCCTCTGCAGAGAGGAACAGCAGGGGCTGACGTGGAGGCTGCTTTCTTGGGGGCCGTGCTGGCAATCCCCCCGGCAGAGTCTCAGGAACGGAGGCCACAGTGCACCATGCTCAAAATCCGCCACAGTCACTGCCCCTGTGGGCCCCTGCTGTGGAGGTTCGAGCTGGGGCCGTGGGGCAGGAGGTCTCTGTGCTGGGCTCTGTGGGGCACCGGGGTAGAGCTGGGGCCTTGGGGCAGTGAGTGGCAGCAGGGGCCATGGGGCAGGAGGTCTCTGTGCTGGGCTCTGTGGGGCAGGGGGAAAGAGCTGGCCCCCGGGGCTGCACGGGGGCAGGGGCCGCGTCTCCCCGGGCGGAGCCGTGGTGCCCCATAGCAGCCCTGCTCCCAGCAGGCCGTGGGGATGCCCCAGGGCATGCTGGGAGGGTGGCTGCCGCCAGCCCGGCCCTGGTGTGGCGGAGCCGAGGTGCTGGCAGCCTGAGGGCACTGCCTTCCTGCCAGCTTAAAGCCATGGGCTCTACGCAGCCAGTGCATCGCTGTCTGCTTTCCGGGGGCGTGCAGTCGTGTGCCTTGCAACCACCTCGATCGCCTCCTTGGCACACTCCAGGCTCCTTTGTGCGACCTTAGATCCCTTCTCCATGCATGCTCTGATGCTCTGGTCCCCTCACACCTGCTAAAGTCTCCTCCAGTCCTCTCCCTGCATCCTCAGGTTCCTTCCGTTTCCCTCCGTGAGCACCTGAGCCCCCTGCTTTCCCCGCCCGCAGCACTCTCCTCCCTTCCATTTCCCCCAAGGCTTCCTCTGATCCCCTCCGTTGCTCGCCACGCGCACCCTCAGCCCCTCCATCCCCTTCCCTCTGTGCTCCCGTCCCCTCCATTCACCTCCCGGCGTGCTCGCATCCCCTCCCTTTCCCCCACTCACACTCACTTCCCCTCTACAGCTTCTCTCTTCTGCAGGCAGTACTGCTGCCGAAGGCACCGTGCCCCTTCCACAGACCTCTGCAGCTGGAGAGTTGGGGCGCGGGGGTCAGTAGGAACTCAGCTCTGCTCCCACTGTCTCGCTCACTCCGTTGCTTCCTTTGAGGCTCCCTCAGATTTGCAGGGCAGAAAATAATGTGCAGGAGATGCCTTTCAGGCACTCGGTGTAAAGCCACTCTGCTTTCCATGCAGCCATCTCAGCTATCTGTTCTGCTTCTGCAAGGGGTCTCTCAGCCTGCAGTGCTTACCAAGCAGGTGAGAAAGCAAAGACCTCAGGCATCGTTTCCTTCCGAAGAGGCCAGAGGGCCGGCCGCTCCTCGGCCCACCCTCAGGGCACACTGAGAAGGAACCAGAGAGGGTCACCAGAATGTACTGCGTGCAGACGTTATTCCCATGCCTCATTCGGGTGTGTGATACTGCGCTGTCACGCTGTAGATGGGAAGCTGCTCTCAGTCTCCTCCACTGGGAACCCAAGCGGTGTGATGGTACTGCGAGTGTTGCAGGCTCCATCTGAGCATCACATTTTTCTTCTGCAAAACGAGCGACTTTAGAATGGAAATGGGCTTTTGGGGCTCCAGTGATAATCTCCACCTGGCGCCACACCCTTCTTTCTGTTTTGCCCTGTTAGGATCACATCTTCAAACCCCCCCCAATTAGAACCCACCCCAAGACCAGGATTCCCAGACGTCGTCTCTAACGCAGAGAGAATTTAGTGCCGAGGGAAAGAAATGACCTTTCCGATAAGCCTTTTTTTTTTTCACCCCCCAGGCTTTGACACCGTTTGGAGGCATTCATGGTGGATTTGCCTTAACACAGTTTTCAGGGTGAGAGAGCAAACCCCTCTGCTCCTTCGCTAGGCCATGCCATCTCCATGCCTGTGGCCTAGGGAAGCAACAGCTAGGAGCTGGCCCTTCCTCCCCAGAGGCTGAGAGAGTGCAGTCACAGTCTTCCTCTTTATTCATTCACTTGCTCATTTAGGCCTTCCTTCCTGAGCAGAGCCTCTCCCTGCCAGCAGTTGTAGCCCCGCAACCCTGATCTGGGGACACTGCGGGAGTGGCATGCCTGAGGTGAGCCCCAGCCTGGGGGACCCCTCCTGTGGCTCCCTGTGCCCCCTGTTGTCCTTGGGGAGTGGGCAGTGAGGTGGGGGCAGCTCCCCTTGCCCTTGCAGGGCCCACTTTGGCAGCACCTGGGGGGTCAAGGGGACCCTGCAGCCCCTCTGTGACATGGCCTGGGGCATCACGCAGTGCATCGCAGCAACAGCTGCGCCCTCCCCCTATGGCCCTGGGAGCCTGAGCTGAGCCCAGGTGCTTGGGGCTGCTCTCACTACGACTTGGCCCTGCCCTGCTCTGCTCTGGAGCAGCTGCTGTGCAGCGAGCAGGAGAAGGCGAGAGGAGGCGGTGGGACAGCGCGAGACGCTGTTTGGTGACCTTCCCAGCAGGTCGTTGGAGAGGAGTGTGTTTTCCTGGCCACAAGAGCTCTTTGGACTAACTCGGTAGGCTGGGAATTCCCTCTGTGCCCCTAGGGAAGTCCTCGGTGCTGCTGGGAATTGCTGCCTGCGGGAGCCCTCCATAATATGGCGCTGTCAGGGCTGCAGAACTTGCACATTTAGAATCTTTGCTCCCCGGCAGCGCGTCCACCCCCGTGTTACTAGTTCCTTGTCAGCTGTGGTCATAGGACCTTTGGTCCTCGCTCCAATAACTCTTTCCTCCTTTGCCGCTGTCACACCTGTGGTCCTTGGCATTGTGGAGCCAACCTGGTTTGACAGGAGTGTTTTGGAGGTGGACAGTCACGGCTACTGGAGTCTTTGAGGACTGGGAAGGTGCATGAGAGGAGGACTTGTAAAGGTGCTTCATGTCTGAAGAATTTGCAGACAGCTCCTGTGTATTTCCCTGTTGCTGCTGTTTTCGGTTTTGGATCATCTTTCCAACCACACCTTCCAACTTCTGCCCCTCATGTCCGTGGGCTCAGTAATTTACGTATTCTCTTGTGAACCAAACGCTTGCTTCACTTGCAGGAGATTTACCTTGTCCTCTTCAGCAATTTTCTTTGCCTGAGAAACTTCTGCAAAAGTAAAGAGCTTTACTTCCGTGCTTTCAAAAGTTCATTTGTGGTTCATATGCTCTTTGATTTCAGGTTCTGAGGAAGAATGGACCTCAGGCAGACTGAGCGAGTCCTTGCAGAAGTCAAAATGACTTTACCTTACTCCTTTTCGGTAAGTAATGGATTTCACACAGCACAGTGATGCCAGTGCACTTTTCGCTCAGCTGAGAAGAACTTCCTCCAAAGTGTACCACAGTCTAAAAGAACCTGTATCTTTGCTCCCTATAGGCACGCTATAGCGTGAGAGAAAGGAAGCCTGTTGTATGCTATCAAGCTCCACTGGAAAGTAGGTTATAGGCACAGCTTCTCGGAAGGGCTAATCTCTCCTGTAGAAGGGGGATAGAAGATGTTAAATGAAAATGTAGCTACGCACAGCGCAATCAGAAACTATGTCTAGGTTCTGTAATTGTAGGGCCATCAAAGGCCGGTGGACACCAAGAAGGGGAAGATGGCCAAGATGCTCGCAAGGAGTATAACCTTCGGTGCAGGAATACTGTTGTCCAGTATCAAGAGCCTTTGGAATGTGGGTTACGCGCGCAGTTTGTCAGAAGGGCTGATTGCTTGTGCTTAAGGGTGGGAGGTATAAGTTCTTGAATGAAAATGTGCATACGCAGAGACAAACAAGAAATGATGACTTGGTACTGTAATTACAGGGTCCTCAGAGGACGATGAAGAGCAGGAAGAGGATGACGGCGAAGATACTCCAAAGCCATCTAACCTTAGGCAAACTGCTGAAGACACTCAAGCCCCACTGGAAGGTAGGCTATATGCAGAGCCTCTCTGAAGGGCTAATTTCTTGTGCAGAAGTGGCATACACGTTGTTGAATGAAAAGCTATACGCGCACAGACTAATAAGAAGTTCTCGCTAGGTTCTATAATCATAGGGGCAACACAAGAAGGTGAAGGCCGAGAAGGGGAAGATGGCAAAGATCCCTGCAAGGAGTATAACCTTCGACCCAGGAAGACCATCACGTACTTCCAGGATCCACTGGAAAGTAGGTTCCATGCACAGTTTCTCGGAAGAGCTGATTTCTTGTGGATAGTGGGCTAGAGGTTGCTAAACGAAAAGACATATACCTCCCACCCAACCCCCCCCACACACACCTTTCATTTAAATTCCTTGCCTTCATTCTGCAGGTAAAACTCTCCCTTTGGGATCGAGATGCCTGTATCCTGCGCACACTGCAGTTCTTGGCCAGTGTGCATGCTCACTGCTGCTTTTCATTTCTTCAGGGCCATCTTCTCCTGACAGGCAAAGGGCTGCTCCGTCGCAAAGCCCATGCTGCAGAAGAACAAACAGGTTGGTGTACGGATAGTGATAGTTCTCAGGGATCCATAGTGCTGCCACTCCCATCACTCAGTAATGCTTGAAAAGATTTTCCGATTGACGGCCGTGATGGGAAAATCGCAGCATTGTAGCTGGGACAGCTGGAGGGTCTAGAGGAAGCAAGGCTTTTCCTTTGGGAGAGAAGATAACTTTCATTAGCCCACAGCTTTTAAAAAGGCAGGATTTGGGGGTCAGCGATGAGATGACTGCGGATTGTCCTGGCTGAGATTGGGGATCTGCAATTCTTCTGTTCTGCACTTGAAGCCAGAATCCCCTTCCACAAATTGTCATTAGACGATTTCATCGTGCAGTATAAAAATGCCCACCTGCCTTTCTTCACGCTTGCATAGTGAGCGCCAATCAAGTCTAGGGAATATTTCATGGTTTGGGAAGTTTATGCCAGTGTATAAGCGCTTCTGCACTCACTTGCCAACATGAAAACCACAGCAATCCCGCCAACTGCATGTTCAGTTAGAAAGCCCCTTTCCCTTTCTCCTCCATTCACATCTGGTGTCTTCCCCAAAGCTCTGGGAAAGACGAATTCAAGGGAAAGCACGTGGATGAAAGGAAAACTGGAACCACCCTGCCGGAAGCTGATCCAGTGCAAATCCAGAGTTCGGTAAGCAGTGGTAACTCATTGTGTCAGTGGGGACTTTTCCAGGGGTCATGAAAACCTTCCCTACTGTGCTGTCGACAGCTCCTGGGCTTTACACTTTCCTCTCAGGGAACTTCAAGATCGTCCTGAGCCTTTCCTTTGTGCTGGCATAGGAAAAATTTGGAGGAAGCCTTTTTTTTCCAGGTGGCAGCTTTCTCTGACCTCTGACATGTCTTCTGTTGCATGTCTCTTTAGGTATGCTTTGATGGTGTGGGTGGTCTCTCTCACCACATTTCAGCCTTAAAGGAGATGGTCCTGTTCCCACTGCTTTACCCAGAATTCTTTGAGAGATTCCAAATCCGACCCCCCAGGTAACGGGCAGTGCATTCGAACTACAGAGCTAACTGCTGCAATATGCTTTTCAACATGAAAAGTATTCTCCTTTTTTTTTTCTTTTTTTTTTTGGAGGGGCAATATCTCAAGACATGATGCTTAGCTTTATATATTCTTGGCCAACAAAGCTTGACTCACTGGATGTTGAAATATGACTTGAAATCCTTCCCTTTCCATACCTTTAAAAGTGTGCAAATCTTCAGATGCTTTGCTGCTTTGTTCACAGGAATTCCCTTTTCTGGCTGATGTTTTAAGCAGGGCGTGGAAACACAGAAGACCTTTTTTGGCCTCCCAGCTTAAGGCTTCCTCCCCAGTGCTTCCAACAAATTCTGGGAGGCACAGTCCAAGAGACTCCAACTGTGGCAGGGAGAAAGACAGGCTTTGCTCTCAAATCTGTCTGAGACGGGAAGTGTTTTGGTTAGGAGGGAAGGCCGCTTTGCTTTCACAACAGGGGCTGTCATGGGCACTTTTCCATGTTTTTGTTGTAGCTACGTAAATCTCTTTTTCATGTTGCAGAGGCTGTCTGTTCTATGGCCCACCAGGCACTGGAAAGACACTGGTGGCTCGAGCACTCGCAAATTAATGTAGGCAGGGAGACAAGAGAATAGCGTTCTTCATGAGAAAAGGTGCCGACTGCCTCAGCCAATGGGTGGGAGAATCCGAGCGACAGCTGCGCGCATTATTTCAGCAGGTAAGGAGGAAATGCGCAGTAGGCTGGGTCAGAGTTGGACCTCTACTTTTCCGGGGTGGACGTCTTGCAGGAGGACTTGGCCTCTTGGGCAGTTTGGCAGTGTCTCCTGTTGAAAAGGGAACATCAGTGTTTCCTTTTCCCGTGCCGTGCTGCTTTGCCTGAGGGGCTGGAAATCTTGCAGATGTTGGGTCCAGCACAGTGCCAGTGCCTTTGCAGCCATAATGTTTATCCTGCATGTTCTCGCTGCGTGGTGCTCTGTTTCACATACGTCAGTATGCCTGCATCTGTACTTCCCTTCCAGGCCTATGAGATGCGGCCTTCGATTATTTTCTTCGATGAGATCGACGGTCTCGCTCCTGTGCGCTCCAGTCGCCAAGACCAGATTCACAGGTACTTCCTTTCGCTTCCATTTCCATGTCATCTGCTTCATCTCTAGGAGAAGAAGACCCACCTGCTTCCCTTTATAGGACACACACCCACCCCCACACTCTGAACTCCTCGAGTACAATGACACAGAGCTTCGTAGCAGTTTAAAGGCAGGAGCTGAAATCAGGTCACTAAGCTTGGTGTCCGGACAAGGTCTCTCTCGAGACCTTGCCTCGGTTTTTCTGTCTTACCATGAGTCCTTTCGCTAACAACAGCTCATCCAGAAAAGCTTATCCTTTCTGAGCGACGTGACTTTGGAGAAAGTCGTGCCAAAGGTAACAACAGCTACTAACCCAGGGAATCCAAACAACATTTTTTTGGTAGCTCTATTGTCACAACGCTCCTGGCGCTTATGGATGGCTTAGACAGCAGAGGAGAGATCGTGGTCATTGGAGCCACCAACAGGCCAGACTCCCTGGATCCTGCTTTACGAAGGCCTGGACGCTTTGACAGGGAGTTCCTTTTCACCTTGCCAAACAAAGAGGTAAGGCTGTTTCGTCAACCTTCCTGCTACTGGCACAAAGCCTTGCTTGACAAGAAAACCGGCTTACCCCACAGCATCTCCGAGAGCGAGCAAGGAAACAAGTGGCATACGTGCTCCACACCTCCCAGTTCCCCACAAAGAACTGGCAGGAAGGCTGCAAACAGGAGTTTCACTCCGGCTGGAGCACATGGACATTCTTCCTTGCCCAAGGGCTTGCTCTTTGCTTAGTTAGTGAGTCCACCTAGGCTCTTGCCTTCTGAGGTTGCCGCCTTGTTCTCAGTTCTCCAGTTGGGAAAGCCTCGGGGGAAAACTTGGGCTTGAGTGTGGCCGGGCTGACAATCCTCAGAGCCGCCCAAAAGCATTTAGGGAGCTGACATTGTTACTGGTATTAGCAGGGAGCTCAGGCTCTTTATCTTTTTCTTTTTTCTTTTTTTTTCTGGCTACCCCAGATTCTTTTGTCTTTAGTTCACATTTTGTGGGGAAAAGGAGAAAAAGGTTATTGGATTGAAGGCCAGTAAAAATGCACAACACACTATACTGGACAGAAACAGGAAACACTTCACTGAAGCTCTGGCAAAGAGCAGCGATGAACATAGGCACAGCTTGACATTTGCTTGTTCAAGGACAGCAGCTGGAGTCAGAATTCTTGCTCCTGCTACTGTACTTACTCTTCCTATCTACTTGAAAAGTACTGAGCTTTGAAAAGCAGGCAGTGTGTTACTAGAATGTAAACGTTTCTTAATTTTAGCAGAGGAAGACAAGCAATTACGGGAATGTGACGGGGGGAGGGGGACTGCGCATTGCTTATTTTCTTTTTGAGAAAGAGGCTTAAGAAAAACCACAGTGTGACCACCTGGTTTGTAGGCTCGAAAAGAGATTTTCAAGATCCACACCAGAGACTGGAGCCCTAAGCCCCTGGATGCATTGCTTGAGGAGCTTGATGAAAAATGCGTCGGTAAGATGAAAAAACGCACCGAGTTCCTGTCTGTGCCTGGCTCCTGACAGCATCTGAGCTTGTGCCAGGCAGTACCCAAGCTGCTTCTGCCTCCTTGCCTTCCCTTGCCTCTGAGAACATGGAAGGCTCTGGGGGGCGTCTTCCTCAGGAGCTAAGGTTGGCTCAGAGGCCTACTTCCGAAGCACAGGCTGTAGGGCGCTGGGCCTCCCGTAATGCAAGCTCCCCATCAGGGCACAGCTCTGCAGTGCAGGAACTCTTTTGCCATTGCCCATGAAACTCTTCCCCTTTGGGCCACATGCAAAGACTTTGAGAGTGTCCCTTTGCAAAGCCTGTCCTTGACTCCCTTCTGCTGCCTGAGACTGACATCCCTTTGGATTCTGCTCTTGTTGCTCAGGATACTGCGGGGCCGATATTCAAGCCCTCTGCGCTGAAGCTGCCCTCTGTGCTTTGCATCGACACTATCCGCAGATCTACACAAGCAGTCACAAGCTGCACATCGATGTTGCTGCCATTGAAATCACAGCAACAGATTTTCTTGTGGCTATGCAGAAGACTGCACCAGCTTCACAGAGGGCTGTGGCTTCCCCTGGACAACCACTGCCACCCCTTTCCAAGCCACTGCTTCAGAACACGCTACAGAGACTCCTAAAAGGTGTGCAGAGGGTATTTCCTCATGCAGCACTTGCACTCCAGCAGGACCAACAGCCAGATAGGGCTTCACTGCCTTCACCGCCGTAAAACTCTCCCAAAGCAAACACTGCTAGTTTGTGCAAGCAACAGAAACAAACCTTTCAGTCAGGATGAGGTGAAATTGAATGGTAGAGAGGGCAGAGCCGGGAACTCCTCCCACTTCACAGTACAGAACTCTATGTTCTCCACTCGAGCATCCAGTTTCTGAAGGCTGTCAGCATCATCTTTCCCGTTTGCAAGGAGAAAAGGAGCTTTCACCGCTAGCAAAACATAGCTTGCGCAAATCCAGACACTTGGGAGAGCTCTGTAGAGACTGAAGGCTTTGGAAAATGGCATTCAGCGTATGCCCCTCAGACGAAGAAATACAAGGCCCCGGGTTTCAGCTCACATTCAGAAGCTGTCTTAGCACAAGAGAAGGTTGCAGACTCTTCCGGAAAGTTAACAAGCTTCTTTTGCCTTCTCATGGTACCACTCATTTCTTAGAAAATGACTGCATGGACAGTGATGAGGAGTCACCTTCTGGTCCTGAAGATGAGCCGTTTCCTCCAAGGCCTGGCCAGCAAAAGCAAACCTTCCTTAACTGTAACAGGTAACTGGCCGTGTCCTTTCATTGAAATTCTTCTGATTGCTGGGGCTTTCCAAGCTGTCGTGGCCGTGGCCGTTGCAAGTGGGAGGGGCGTTAGATGAGGGAGGACAGAAGAGTTAGTCCAGGGTGCTTTGGTATCAAAAACTGCAGGCAGGAAGCACGGAGATATAACTAGGTGCTACAGTTGTAGGAAAGCAAGTAGCTCCAGCCGATCATCCGGAAGGAGCCAGCCTCCTTTTCCTCCACCAAAGACATCCACAGACAGTTAGGGCATGCTGATTTCATGCATGCTGTTCTTCAAGGATTCAAGGCCAAAGAAATGCGTTGTCTCTCCTCTTAGCTAAAGAAATGCAACGTGGGTTTGTGGAGTCACCTAGCTTCCCAGATTGGGAATGCAGGAGTGACTCAAGAAAATTGAGGAATGGCCGGCTAAAAGGGCATAATAAAAACCCTGCAAAAAAGGGCTTCATTTGCGATCTTTAAGCCACTATGCTTACATTCATATTTTGATATTGCAATGTGAAAGTAATTCAATCCCACAATGGAGAAGTTAGCTTATGAGGTCCCAGCTGCATCAGTAATTTTTCTCACTCTCTCTTACCGTGCTGCTCAGGAAGGTTTCTGACCCACAGAACTTGGTCCAGTCTCTAGGCTCCTTGGCCTGAGTCAGAAAAGGTCCTGCAGTACTGGGATGGCAAAAAAAAAAAAAAAAAAAAAAAAAGTGCTATTCACAGACGTATTCCATGATAACAGAGCAAAAACCACGAGAAAGTTGTATTTGCAATCTAGGAGAGAGCACACAAGGAAAGATGAAACCATCTGAATGAAGGGATCTAATAAATATCCTCCAGTTCTATGGACTCACAGGAATGTTTTGCACTTTGTTAGATACAGCTAAGGCCTTTCAGAGCCCACGGCATTTCTTTTCCCACAAGGTTCTTCTGCTCCCTCCTGACCACCTTCTCCATTTCCAGTGGACCCCCTGCACCTAAACTTGACCAAGGCAGAGGCCTCAAGGCTGCTCAGTCAAGACATACTGAACATAAGAGCCTCACGGCCGGGGGAAAGAGATCCAGACCAGTGTGGGCTGGACAAAGAAAGATACCTCGAACATCTGTGTCTTGATCAATCACTTCCTTTGCAAACTTCTTGTTTTGCAGTTACGCTCCTAGCAATGCTTGTTGCCAGCCAGCATGTCACAGGCCCAGGTTCTTAATCGCTGGAGAGCCCGGGTACAGGCAAAGTTCCCACTTGGCGCCTGCAGTAATACACGCGCTGGAGAGGTTTGCGGTTCACGTGCTGGACCTGCCGGCTCTCTTTGCTAGCAGCACCTCACCCGAAGAAAGATGCGCACAGGTACCTCTTCTCTCTGCAATCTCACAGGATGAATAGACTCAGGGGAAGCAGGCAGACCTCCCGCGGTTAATGGTGGTGGCCTGCTTTCCTCTGCTTCCTGTGGTGGTTATTTCGCGCTGAAAGAACACTTTTCTTGTACGCTGAACAATGGAGAAGAAGGACGTTGTGCATGAGCATCTTTTCCATTCCAGGCTAAACAGTAAGGATGTTGCTAGCAGCTCAGGGAGCTCCAAGATGCTCTTGATAAAGCCCTCTGCATGGCAAGAGCTGCTGCTCATGACAGCGGGCTCTCCAGAGCTGTTTCCCTTGCCTCTTCAGGCTCTGTAGCTCCCAGGAGGCGCCTCTGCCTCAGCCTGACTGCACGTCATGCCCTTTCTCTAGCCTCCCTCTTTATAACACTGAAATGCAACCCAGGCTTGGGAGGGGGGAAGAAAAGGGTTCCTCTTCTCTCATCATACCGCAGGGAAGAGGCAAGAACACGCTTGTTGCATTCGAGCGGTGTAGCAGTGGCCCCAGGCTGATGTGGACCCTGCTGAAGGGCTGGGCCTGTTTTTTCAAGCACACTACCACTCGCACCGGGCGTGAGGCTCTGGGCGAGTTACCTGACATCTAAGCAGTTTGGAAATCAGGCAGAGATTCAGGCCTGCCTCTCGCTGTGGAGAGGCTGAAGGAACTGGCTCCAAGCAGCAATGTTACCTTATTCTTGGTGGCTTGTTTGGACACTTTGCGCACTCCCGTTTTGCAGGCAATTTTGATTGATACATTGTTGTTCAGCAGCAGCCTCTGCTACCCGCTTCAACAGTCTTCTCCAAACTTCCTCTTGACTAGTTGATCCGAGAAGCCCAGAGGACAGCACCGAGCATCCTTTATATTCCACGTATCCATGCCTGGTGGGAGGCTGCTGGACTCACCTTGAGAGCTACGCTCACAACACTGCTAGAGGGCATTCCAGCATATGCTCCAGTGCTGTTGCTCGCTACGTCAGATGTTTGCCATGCAGATCTCCTGGCAGAGGTATTTCTCTCACTGCCTTCCCGGCTTCTTTCAGTCTCACGTTAATTTATCACTCCATTAAGCACCCAAATACTGTGCTCTCCTAAGCCATTCAACACCGGCATTACTAGGGCACCCTGCTGGCATCTCTTCCCTCTGCAGTTGCCACAAGGCTTCAACCTGAAGGGCAGCAAGGCAAGTAAATCCAAAACAGGCAACCTAGGAGATGCTCAGTGTCCTCCCTTGGAGTACTGGAACCTCGGGTCGCTTCACAGAGCTTTAATCCTAGAGGTGTTCCTTAAACAAGATGCCCTAAGTTGCCCTGCCGACCCACTACAATCTCGCCTTTAAGGCCAAGAAGCAAACTTGTTCTAGTCTCTCCCTTATTCAAAGCATTCCTCAGCTTCACTGGAAAAGGCATTCATCTTTGTGGAGCAGAACACAAATTTGGGGGAGGCTTACGGCTGCGCTGTCTTTTCTCCTCCCACCTCAGGTACGAGCTTTATTTTCTGAGCTTTACGGAGAAGTTTTCAGTGTCCAGTCACCTAGCAAGGAGGAAGGGAGAAAGTTTTTCGAGGACTTGCTTGTCCAGCAAGCTGCTAAGCCTGCTGCACCACAGAAGAAAGCAGGTGAGGCTATTCTACAAACACAGCGTTGCTATCTCTAGCTTAGCAGCCATTCAGCACTTGCTTTGGTAATAGATTTCCTGGCACGAAGGTTTACTCTGCTTGTGTCTGAGTATCATCACTTGGCTAACCTTTTCTGGTTGACTGAAGCTTGTCAGGCACGGGAAGTCCTCCTGCCTGTGGCATCACCAACTGAGCCTCGACTGCTGACGGAGGAGGAAGAGAGGCAGCTCGAGGAGCAAGGGGATGAGACACGGCCAGCGGTGCCTGCAGAGTCTAGTACACCCCTCTCTACTGGCAAGTCCTTTCTTCCTTTTTTCTTTTTTTCTTTTTTCCTTTTTTGGATAAGGTGCCAATGGCATTGATATCTTCCCTCTTGTCATGGCATACCTGGTTTTGGTGATGCCGGTGGCTTTATGCCAAAGGCATTCCATTTCCAAATTAGGTGCAGCATGTGAGGTCAGTCCCCAGGACAGTCACTCAGTGTGCTTATGAAATAAAGCCCAGCCACAGAGCTTGGCTCACACCGTAAAACACTGGCCTCGATGGCCCCGCAACGGCTAACTCCTCAAATGTAACATGTTGTTTAGAGCAGTTGCTGAACACTGCACAAGTTCTTATGGTAATAGGAAACAGTGAGGATTTTCCCTTTGCTTTTGCTTCCTTTTTCTCTTCCTCTCCCTCTTGCCTTCCTGCCCGCCACCCCCGCACCAAGTAATTGCCGTCTGTCTGTGAGGCTTAGGCAACCTCTGCTTTTGGAACACAGGAGAAGGAGAGCTTGTCTCCAAAGCCTTTTCTGCTTCTCACCTCTTTTACTTCCTGTGATGAGAGACGAAGCCACCTGAGCTTATGACCTTGCTTTGTGCTCATGCCTTCGGTCTACAGTCTCCTCTGTGCACAAAATCGTCAAGGGCATTCTTTTATGCATGATACAATCTAACCAGTTCTTGCACTTTTTAATTCTAATAACAATTGGACCCCTTTCACTTGCTGCCCTCTCTCCCTCAACACATGCATGTAGTGAGCCAGCACAATGGTACTTCAGTCCCTCTCACCATTTCCCTTTTGCACTGAGTAAGACGACGGTGCTAGAGTTTGCAGACAGAACTGCTTAGCTAATGCTTTGGCTTGCTTTTTCTCCTATCTCCGTGCAGCTGCCTGCAGACAAAAGCGAAGGAGGAACGCATCTCCCTCAGAGAGCCTAGCAGAGAAGAGGAGGAAATGCTCACCCCCTGCTGAGAAGGAAACCAGCATCTCCCTCAGGGTAGGCTGGAGCTCACTGATCCACCTTTGCTTCCCGCTCTGCTGACGACCCTTGAGCTATCCGTTCTGCCAGCAGAGCTGCAGGCATGGGCAACATTCAGCTAACGGGGGGACAGAAGCACCTGAGGAGGCTCCCACTGCCAGCTGGCAGCCCTCTTTCTAGAGGCTCTGTGGCCTCTCTTCAAAAGATGCATTTCGCAGGGCCCTGCATTGCAGCCACAGAAGCTCATCCAAGGCAAGAGGGCCTTTGCTGTGGCAGCCGCTGTCCTTTACTACAAAACGGGCCATGGCAGTCCCCGCTGTTCTCAGAGAAGTTCACTTGCAGTTGGGATCGTGGAGGTGACTGATAGCCTGAGGAGCAGCACAATGCTAGCTGAAACTGGAGCCTTGCTTTTTCTCGCAAGTCGGACACAGGAGCTCATTTCCTCCATGGAAATCTGCTGCGATATTTAGTCTGTTCTTGGACGTTTCACTCCTTTTTCATTTAGCCATACAAGGAAGGAGGATGCGAGTTGTGTGGGACCATTTTCTTTTGTGTCTGAACACATCGAGAGCCTATTCAAATGATCTGGTGCTAACGTAAACTTGTACTGTCTCCCTTTTTTCTTCAGCAACTGCTGAATGTCGTTGGCGATGCAACAAAGGGCTGCAACATCCGCCACCTCGAAAAACTACACCCGGTGCTCAGCCAGTGTGTTTTCCGCCATCGGCAAGACGATGACAAAACGCAATTGATAGAGGTACTTTGCTTACACAGCACTTCCTGTCACTGTTCTGCACTTCTTCCTTGCGCACTGTGGATATCCTGCTTATTCGCTATTCCTCTCTTTCCTGCTTAGCAGTCTGTGTTACATACGAGTTGCTGACTTCCACCTGGAAGGCATCTACAGAGACTTTCATTTCATACAAAGCAGCTAGCTACAGGATTTTACATTTCTATTCCAGCTTATAGCAAGTTTGCCTGTGTTTAGTTGGCAATTATTATTCCTTTTTTATCTTTTTTTTATCTTTTTTTAGGAAATGAAGGAAGAAATTGAAAACTTCTCCCGTGCTCAGTAACAGGAAGCGTGCTTCTACTCTGCCATTCTTTTTCATTATTTGCTGTTTAGTCCTCAGTGCACAATTCAGTGAAGAGAGCCTGTAGTTATAACATAAAGACATCTGTTTGTATATATATCCAAATATAGCGAGGCTATACCAATAAAGCTCATATAAATCCTTTTAAGCTTTCTTACTGGCTATTTGTTGCTGTTGTTGTTCCATACCTATTGCATATGATCTGTTGCGATCAATGTGTTTGGCCTTCCTTTCGCATGTGCATTGCCTGAAAGTCTCATGCCTGGCATTTTTAGGAGACCAATGGTCCTCAGTGCCTTTGACCTACACACATCTGAACGTCTTCCCAGTAATCTCAGTGTCTCTCTCAAAAGAAAGCAACGGAAAACTCGACCATCTTTGCCCAAACGGTGACAGGCGGTTTTTCTGGCGTCGCCTGAGCTACTGCCTACGCCGTTGTCTATTAGGCAACGTTGCAAGGCAGCGCAGAGGTCATTCTTCTCCGGACCTGCTCGCGCCCCCAGGGATTCTCAGAGAAGGAAAACAAGCCTGCAGCAAGCGTCGGGGAGGAAAACTCTTCCCCAGGCAGCGGCACTTTGCTGTGCTCGGGGCGCCCCGCGCCCGGGCACGTCTCAGCCCGCAGCGCTGCCTGCTGCCCGCCGCCCCCCCCCCAGCAGCTCTCCTCCGCCCGCTCGGCGGCAAGCGGCGCTCGCGCTCTCTCGGCCCCTCGCCTCGGCCCCGGCCCCCTTCTCGGCCCGCCAGCGCCCCCGGCAGCCGCTCCGCCGCCGGGCACGGCTCTCCCGGCACAGCTCTCCGCCCGGGCGGCCGCGCCGAGCCGAGCCGCGCCGAGCCGCGCCAGCCCCCGGCTCCCCCAGCGCCCACCCCCGCCCGCAGCGCCCGCCCGGCCCCCACCTGCCGCGACCCGCCGCGACCCCCAGCGCCGCCGGCAGCCGCGCTCCGCGCTGGGAGCCGCCCTCGCGGCGGGAAGCGCCCCCGAGCCCCGCCGAGGCTGCGAGCCTGCCCGGGGCTGCAGCGCCCACGGCGCCGGCTGCCCCCGCACCCTCGCCCCCGCCGCGCCTGTCGCGCTCTCGGCTCCGCGCAGCGGCCCCGCGCCCCGACGCCTCGCCGCCCGGCGCCCGCGCTCTGCCCCGCCGCTGCCCCGGCCCGCCTCGCCCGGCCGCAGCCTGTGCTAGCGCGCCCCGCAGCCGCGGCGCTCCAGCCCAGGGCGCTGCTCTTCCCCAGCGCTCTCCTGCTCGCCCCGCCGAGGCTCAGCACCCTCGCCACGGATGCGACCGGCGTGTTCGTTGCACTGCTTTAAAGGCTCGCGTCTGGCATTGTAACACAAGAAATCGGCTTGGGGCAATGGTAACTCCCTTGCCAGGCTTGCTTGCCTGGATCGGCAGTGGTAATGGGCCTTCTTCCTGACGGAGAGCTGCCAGAGGCTGGTCACAGCCTGCCCTTCTGAGCGCAGATCCAAAAGCTGCCCTGGCAGATGGCCGTTGGCAGACGTCCATCGCAGAGCAAGCGGCCACGGGAGCGTCGTCTTTCTTTTCCTGCTTCTGCCTGCTGCAAACAGAAATCAAGCAAACAGCAGGCAAGAAAATCAGGAGGAGAGAGTGCTCCTGCCCTTCCCCTTTGTGCAGTGCAGTGCTGTGCGATGCAGCAGGAAGAGCCAAGAGCAAACAGCTGAAGGCGCCACACACACTTTACCCCAGACTTTGGAGACACTCCAAGGCAGCTAAGCACTTACAAAGGAAACAACCACCCGAGCTGTAAAATTGTGAGCATCCCTCAAGGGACACAACCTTTGCTGATCTGGTTTTACATTTGACTCACTGTGTCCCCTCAGAGAGGGCTGCTGCCCAGGCGCTCCTGCTCCTCTGCATCTTCTACCCTTTCACTTGAAAAGCCCTCCCTCCTGCTCTCTCTCCTTGCTGCTAGCACTGGTGTCGAATGGTAGTGCTCCAAGTAGGGCTGCTGCTTGCCTAGGTGCTTGCCCAGCACTCCCTGGCAGGGCAGCGCTACCCAATGCAGTGCACTTGCCCCGGACAATGGGAGCATCAGTGCAGCCCTCTGTGGCTTCAAGAGGTTCAGAAGCCTCTTAGCCTGGGATCTGCACCTGCATCTTAGGGAGGAGAGTGTGCTGGGAACTGACAAGTATGGACTTGGTGGTGTGGCTGTGTGTTTCCTTCCCCTTCAGAACGAGCAGAAGAAGAGGACAGTGAGCATAATCACGGTGAAGAGCCTGCCTGTTTGGAGGTGCTGGGAGCTGCACTTGACTTTGAGGAAGAGGGTGAGGCTGAATACCAGCATGAGGGGTGTGCAGAAGAGGAAGTCCAGGACTCCAGTGGTGATGAGGAGTATGTGGCAGTTGCTAGAGAGGCGAACAGTGCTAGAAACTTACCCCAGCATGTTCAGCAGCAGCGAGAGGCTCCAGAGCAGGCCGGAAATGGTGCTGGACAAGTGCTTTCGGCGATGGCTTCGGCACCAGATGGGACAGAGGACAGATGGGCACCTCTCAATGCTGATGGCTGTCAGGAGATACAAGCCAGTCCCGTACGTGAAAAGATCCAGGAAGAGGAATATCCCAAACTGCACTCCCACATTGAACTGCATCAGGCACTGAACTGTTTCAATGGCGATGCAGAGCAGGTAGCCAAAGTCAGCAGCAGCCAGGTTCAGGATGTAGACAGTGAAGCGGTTCCTCTGGATGCAGAAGCCGAGGTACCACAGGACCGTGCCATTTCCCACCATGCCAGAGGCAGAGCTGATGAGGCAGAAGCTCTCCATGAACTTGAGGAGAGCATATGACGGCTCTGCCTTTTGCACAGTCCCACTGTAATTAGTCCCTTCAGCCAGGCTTGAACTGCTTTGAAAGGAGAGCATTATGAACTGATCAGTCACTATGAAATAACCAAAATGGAGAAAGTTTCTTCTTCTCTCTGTTCTGCAAGAGACAGAGGGGAATTTAGTGACTGATACACTGCTTTTATACTTACAGCCTTGTAGCCTGGGACAGCTATCACTCACGGAGTATGCATGGCTGATGTCTGGGAAGGTAACAGCAAGGTGCTACATATTGAGGAGAAGGCAAAATCATGCAGAAATTTGGAGAGGTTGAAGCAGGAAGACAGGGTGAGGCAGTTCAACAGAGTTAAAAAAAAGAAGCAGAAGAAAACATTGCTACTTATAGAGAGGGAGGAGCAGGAGATGAGGAGGGGGTAACTCTACACAGTGATCGTGTGTGTGTGGATGTCTGTGAGAGAGGACATGAAGATGGAACAGCAGAGACAGAGAACATCCCAAAGCATTAATGATGGCAAGGAAATGCTGAACCTTTCCCACAAATGCTTACCTTCCTGCCCCAGTGCATTGGAATTGACTGCTCAGAGAAGCTGGGACCTGGCATCAGCTCTAGTGTCTTTCTCTTGGTTTCTGATTCATCCCATGGATCTTCTGGGAAACATTTTCTGTGAAAAAGACAAGGAAGTTCTTTCAGCCTGCAGATTCAGTTTCTGTCTCCTGTGCGTAATGAAGCAGGTGTTGTCAGGAAGGAGTGTTTTCACTGTACTGAGGAGGCTGGGACGAAGTCAGCAGCAGATGAGAATGGGGCTCTCTCATGTTGTGAGGCAGTTTCCTATTTCTGCTCTACTTCTCTGGTTGCTTTTACAGTAGGTGGGGAGAAAATTACCTGCCAGGGATTCCATTCCCAGGGATGCTGTGGGATTTTGCATGCATCTGTGAAAGGCTCTTGGTGTGTTCGTACTCTGGCCAAATGCTGTTATAAAGGAGATGTACAAATGAGCAGTCAGTAGAGGTTGCGGGAAGTTTTCAGAGTAACTGTATTCTGTTTTGTTTTTTCTTTCTTGGAATATGAGAATCAGCTGGAATGGGATTATTCCAGAGGAGGATGTCCCTTCTTCCAATGTTTCCTTCAAAAATCACTTCCTGTGCAATGTCTCGCCCCAAATCCTGCCAAGACCCCCAAAAGAGAAAGGGCTTGTCTGCTGCGCGTGGTGTGGGAAAGGGAGATCAGACATTGAGGCCTTCACAGCCTGGGTGCTAGGCATCAATAAGCCTCTTTGGGCATTATCAGCCTTTGCCTGTCTCCCCGAATGCTTCTGGGCCTCCCTTTGACAACGTGTGTAAAAAGGTGCCTATTTCTTTCTCCTGCAGATAGGAGGAGTCTCCCCAAACTGCACAGGGCTCTAACAGCATTTGATGACTCGTCGTTCACCTCTGGCCCCAGAGAATTAAAGAGAATTTTAGCAGCTTGACCTGAAAGGGACTTTAGAAAAATAGTAAACACAGCGATTTATTCGCAGTAATACAACAGAAACCCTGCAGACCAGAAGTATGCTTGCTGTGTGCCACTTACTTACAAAATGAAGAGGAAGAAAAGAGTTTTAACAGTGTGATTGTGCAAGCTTCAAAATGGGCAGGTGTTGGCTCCAGAGGGACAAATCTCACTCAGACTTTGGGTATCACGTGGTGAAGCAGCAAAGGTCTCTCTCTCTCTCTGCCTCTACAGTCAGGAATTGTCTTTGATTAGACAGATTAGACCTATTTTGTGATATTGTGACTTTTGTTTGCTACTTTTGTTTGATGTTTGAGGTAGGCTGAGGTGAGGGAGAGAAGAGGGTTGACTGCAGTAGGAGCTCTTGGAGTTGAGAAGGGAGTAGCTGTAGGAAAGGAAGGGTGGGGATAACTACTGAGGGCAGAGGCTTGGGAAAGGGAAGCAAATCAAGTCTTTTTAGAGTTTTTCTCTGACCCTTCTGCATGTGGTGAAAATTGGACTGCTCTGAAACACGCATATGCACCTACAGATTCCTTCCTCCAGGCCTCAACCACATTGCAGAAATACCAACAGTACTGTGAGTGCCTTATGTTGCAATCAATGAGAAAATAAAGACTATTTCAAACGCTGGTGTCTAGGAGCTCTTGTGATGAGTGGAGTCAGGTTTGCTGCCCTCAGGGTGGCAGGTGTTCCTTGCAGGCACCTCATGCCACTGGTACATGGACTATGTTGAGGAACACACTCAGCACTAACATCCTTGGCTGCCTGTCTCCTTTCAACTGTCCCCAGGAAAGCAGAAATGTGGTTTTTTTACAGGGTGCTGGTGGCCCCCGAGGAACGCATTCTTCTTAGCCATGACCACTGACCTTCTAGAGTGCTCTGTGTCCTGGCATCTTCCCAGAGAGATACTGAGCAATTCAGAGGACAAACATAGCTCACTTGCTGAGGGCGTGCTCCATGGTAGGCTGGGCTGGCTATCTTAATGTTAGTTCAGGGCAGAAAATTCTGCACATGATCCCTATTCCTTGCAGTCATCCTATCACCGACTTCTTTCGGACCACAAGAAATATATTGCAAACATGTGGCAGATACCACCTCTGAGAATGCTTATCTCTTACTGTCAGTGACTGAGAGGGTCTACGATGGTGGTTTACATCCTCTGGAGGTGCCTCTCTCTCCATTGGGCATTCAGGGAATGTCAGGTGATTAGCTTTCTATCTAAGGCATTTCAAACAGATTTCATAATGTTAAATAGCATCAGCCTGGGCCATTGATATGTACTGTCATGTACTGTCATACTGGTTGTAATGGACGCCCTGTGGAGATATGCCGAATCATCAAAAACTTTGCATTCCATATAATGCAAGTCAAGTAACCATCCTATGACTTCCATAGACCGTGCAAAAGCATGCTGAAAAAGTCACTCACAGTTCTCGTATATCTATTATAAGGCTTTGGTAAGATTGGTCTCTTGTCTCCAAAGCATATTCAAAACCTGAGTCTACTTCCTTAACGAAACTAATTAATGAAAGCCTGCATCAAATAGCAGCAGCATAGCTCTAGTTTCACAGACGTTGCAGAAGATGCTCTACTGCTGCTCAGGGTCACACAGATTGAGAAATTGTCAGTCCTCTTCCCTAATGCCTGCTGCTGATTTCACAACCTCCCTCAACACAACTTCTCATTCCCCAAGGGTCCACTGTCACTGCAGAACCTCCCTTAGCACACTCATCACTACCGAGTGTCCTCTTCTGACCTCAAAACCTCTCCCAACACAAGCTGTCACCATACATTGTCCCCTACTACTTCACAGAATCTGTTCTACAGTAGGGTCTCCTTGAACTCTGTAGCCAGCCTTATGACACCTCAGCAGCCACAATTCTGCAACCTCTCCTAGTGTTACCCTTCAATACACGATGCCCGCTTCTGATGTCACAAGGTCTTTCAACACAGCTTAGCACCCACAGTATCACCTGCCACTTCATACGATCTTTCAGCACAGTCCCTCACCACACCTCAGGCACTTCTGATTTCACAAACTCCATGAAGACAGCCCCTGGCCATGTAGCATCCATTTCAAGTTTCACAACTTCCCTCCACACTGTGCCTTGTCCCCATCCTGCCCATCATCAAATTCACAACACACATTCACCATGGCTCTATCAACAAACCCCTTGCCAGTATTCACTATCCAGCTGCAAAACCTCATTCATCTCACCATGCACAGTCCCTCCTTGTCCAAATCACAGCTCCCCTGAGCATGACCTGCTGCCATAGTGGTGTCCAGAGCCAGGTGCCAAGGTAAGTGGAATGGAAATGGAGAAAAGACCTTTCTCCTTTGCTGGCACTAAGCACAGCCCTACGGGGAATTATTTTGCAGCAGGAGGTAGCAGCAATTCTTCATTTGGACTTGTGTATTAAGTCACCTCTGGTAGTCCATTTGGCTAGGGAAACAAAAGGACATGAATACGATGCTAGCCAAGTTGCTGCCATGTGTGCCACTGGGTACAGAAAGTGGCAGGCTGATTCATACTAGGTTAGCAGGCCAGATGCTATTGGCCTGATCTCTGGCTTCTGTCATCTGTTGTTTCTCTTCCTTTCCCAAAGATTGTAAGACTTTGTTTACCTTCTTACCCAATACTCCTTTCCTGTAGTGACTACTGATAACCCTCATTAAGCTGCCCAAGACTCCAGGTGACAGTAAAAGGATATTTAAGTTAGGGGACTATTTTCACCAAGACATTTCTTTACCAGTATTTATTCTCATTAATTGTAGGATTTCTGTTTTCATTCTGTAGATCGCTGGCATTCTGTGCAGAGGAGATGGAGACATTAACTATGTTGCCATCAGGCCGTTCCACATTTCCAGAAATTTCAGCAAAACAAAGTAAAGGACAGTAGCTGAGACAATGTCTTTACTGACATCCGTGAGGCATAAGCTACAAATATGCAGTAGAGTTCAGAGCCGTGATGAATTTGACTTGGGCCTTGGTTGAGATGATATGCTGATATAAATCAGCATGTCTATTTGCCTCATTTGTTTCATTTCATAGGTTCACCTTTGACTGCAGCTGCTCAGGTTAAGAAAGATGGGGCCCATCATGACAGTGAGATTTGTCTGCCCTAAGTTATTTTGTTTAAAAGCTAGGTGTCTATTTCACACCTAATCGCATCCTAAAATCAGTTCTGAGGTAGATCAGATGCATCTGCCTACAGAGACATTCATTTTTTTCCGCAGAAGAGCCTAGAGTGACTAAGTCAGGGTTAAATTTACTGACTTCCATTGGCATTAAATAGGTGACTTCCTCCCTCGGTTTCCCAATTTGTAAATGAAGGATTTTTTTGACTTACTTTGTAATTCACTGACCTCTGTTAAAACATGCAAATTCTTGCAAAGAGGCTTTATTCACTGGATTTCCAGTGATGAAATTTCTGGTGAGATAGGACTTGGAGGGTCATCAAGAGGTCACCCAGGACATCTTCTGTCCCTATAAAAACTTAATCGTAACCACTCCTGAGAGAAATGAGCCCAACCTGTCCTTAAAAGACTCCTGTGATAGGAATTCTTTACCGTCCCTGGAGGATGGTGACTCTTCCTACAGCTTGAGGTTTCTTTCTTTTTTTTTTCTTTAATGAAGATTTCTGTTTTACATGTTTTTTGGAATACACAGAAGTTAAAAAAGGAGAGAAAATATCTAGATTACAAATGGACTGTTTTAGCATTCACAATGCTAGGAAGCCAGAGCAGTGGACCTAATGGCCCTTTACACATGGGAAATCCATACAACTATCAGCTTGGAGTAAGGAAGGACTCCGAGAAGCGTTAACTGGATAGTTCCATGCATATGCTTGTCCAGTTTAATACTCAGCTACTCCTTTGACTGTTATTTCTTATGGAGAAACCCTGAAATGCCTTTGTGATACCATTATAAAAGCATTGACTGACAACTGTTTCTTTAAAATATATTTACTTAAACTTTTCAGTCAAGACAGAACTCATTCTCCTCCTTTGCCTCTTTCTTTCATGCCTTCCCTTTACTAAGCCTCCACCCCTCCCTCCTCCAGCCCCAAGAGCCCTTCAGGTGGAAGATTCCTGGGAGAGGGTTAAAGGTTGGTACTTAAATGGTTTTCTTCTCAGCCCTTTTTGCAGCTGCTGGGGTATGAAAGCATCATTCAGCACACCCAGGTCACATCATCCACACAGCCTATTAAACCACTTCTCACATAGGCAGGAAACATCAGGATACACTTGTGACACATGAAAGCAAGTAATAAATTAAATGGGATTGGATTATACACTAACAGCCACCTCCTAAGCAAGTCTTGGAAGCTTTCCAGAAGCCATTCTATGTTCTTTAAAGGCGCTGTGCTCTAACACATTCATACCAGGGAAGACAGAAGTTGAGGAGATAAAGTTGTACAGCCCTTACACAAAAAATTAGATCTCTAAACACAGGCGAGGTAAGTTTTGCAGCTTCTCTGGCTTCTCGCTTTGCTTTGCTTTGCTCGCTTTTCTTTCCTCTTCCTTTTCCTTTCTTCTTGAACAAATGTGAAAATACAGAAAGAAACTTCCACTGAAGTTATCAACTGTCTCTAGTTATCTTTGGCTAGAATCATATACAGAGCTAGTTCTACAGCCGCAGATTAGATTGCTTCGATATTATTCTTTTGTTTCCCATAACCACCTGAGATTTTAGGGAAGAATGCATGCAGTAAGGAGATGGTGCAATTTCTCACCCTTTTTGAGATGTTAAGAGTACACATTAGATTCATTTTATTTTGCAGCTGATTGATTGCATTATGTCATATGCCTCAGGTCTACCCCTGCAAAGGCACTTTAAGAGATAAGCCATAACTGGTGGGAATCCTCTACTGAATTAGTCATTCTAGTAATCCTCTTGTAGTCAACAGTAAGAAACGGGTACCGGCAGCACATGATTCATCACATCTACAAGTAGACTGGTCAGGTGTAATATGCCTAGCTTGGCTACAGATGCCTACATGACTTAAGTCGATGAGATGAGATCAGACAGACGGGTAGTTTGTTAAATGCAGTTTGGTGGTGATGGAAAGCAAGATACATGGTCGAGCTGTCTGAATTGTGAATCGGTCCTTTTGTAGATGCACACCTTGTTTTTAGCTCAGGAATTTGCCACCTGCTGGTATTCAGGCATATAGTTTCCCCTGACCATTTCTCTCTTGGTCACTCCTTTCTGACTGCCTAAATATGGCCCTGGGATTGCTGTGGTATGCTTCCAGTCATGCTCTGGCTTGGATGGAGCCCAGCTATTTCTTTTGGACTGGGTACTGCACAGCCGTAAAGGTGTGCTCATTTCATCCCTGTCATTTATTTTGTTGAGAAGTCTACATCATTGCTCAGTAGAAGGAAGAGGGGTAGAAAGGATCACGACTTGGTAAGACGAGGGAGAAACTGACCTCACGTTGTTCTTACTGATCCTTCTCCTCCTTGTAGAAATATCTGAAAGGGAACCATCCGTGTAAATTTTACCCTTCTGCTTGAAAAACTTTCATCTAGCCTAAGTACAACTGTAAGCACAGGAGAAGTCCCTAACTTTCCCCACTTCCTCTCTCGGCTTCACTTTGTGGGTTTGAAAGTAATCTTGGGTTTTCTCAGTTTCAGTGTTTCCTGTGGATGCTTGATCACTTCGTGCCTGCACGAGAGTTTCTGGTTATGCTGCAGATTGAAGTAGTTGGTAGATAACTTGGATTAACTGAATCATTCCACAGATTTGCTCACAGATCACCAACACAAATGAGAAGTCCTGGTTGTGGTGTAATTCTGCAAGACTTAAAATGGTGTATTTTAACACCAGCTGACTGGGAATGTTTTGATACTAGAAGGAAGCTCATACAGTGGATATTTTTATTAAAAGAGTGCCTGCTTTTGGCTGACCTTAAACTCTCTGTGAAGAGTTTAATCTGGTGGTTCCCAGACTTCTTTGACCAAGGGAATTCTGGTGGTCTGGGTGCATAAAGGCAAGCTAGAAACGTTACATTCTTTTTAAAGATGTGGGCTACTCATTTATTAGTGACACATAATGCTCGATGGGTTGTAGCTGGAATACAGGGTGAACCAAAGAAGTCCCATGTTTATGCTGGAATGTGACCTTGTCTCGAATGAGAAACTGTATGGATGTAGAAATGCCTAGGGACAAGGAGCTCAGCCATAACCTAAAAAAGGTGGATGGCATTACAAAAAGCTCTGAGCTACTTTCAGGGACCAAAAGGGATTATTCTCTAAAGTTCATTCTAACCTGGTGGTGCTAATTTACTTAAGCTCCTCATAGTGAATGGAGGAAAAAAGGGTTCTGCAAAGGACCCTAATTTAGTCTTTCTGAATCAGCCTATAGAGAGACTTATACTGGCTGTTGAAGGAGTTTAGTTAGATTAGCTTCATTAAGCTAAGTTAACCCTTGAAAGCATCACGCAGAGCGTATCAAAAATCACACTAGGTAAAATCAGTACAATGCTGGGACAGAAGATCTCATAAGAGTCTTTCATTCTTCCTTCCTCTGATAGAAGCAATGCTGAGATTTAGAACAATGTGAAATACTACATTAAGTCATATGTGCAATTTTTTTCCCCTCCATGATAGATAACCTTCCCAGAACTCATTTTTCAGCCTGTGACATTTCATATTTACGTTTCAAAATGTATATACACAAGAGAGTTCTTTTCTCTGCATGTGGGTACATCTCCCTTCTAAACAAGAATTCAAAGATCATGTGTACTTATAAAAGAAATCATCATTCTGAGCAATATTTCCAGGTATTCTTAAAGACACCCATTTTACAAAGATTGTTGTCAGGGACTTTGTCTACCCTGAGGGCAAACATGCTGCATTATCTGCCTTGTAGTGCCCAAGGTGAACACTCTGGCCTTGTCCTTAGTGCATGGAAGGCTACCAGCCGTGGAGACAATCCTTCAAAATCCTGGAGGACCAGGATTAAGGAACATATCACAGAGTGCACCTATCTCTGTGCCACCAAAGCCATGGCAGAAGCTTTGTACTGTGGAGAATTAAGTAGCCGTTAAAAAAAAATACATGACAGAAACTAAACACTTCATAAGCTTAATACTAATGCTATATCTTTCTTGGTTTGTATCCACTTCTGATATAGAACTCATTATTAATAATGAAAAAAATGCTGATGAATCATGTGTCTGTCTTTGTTTTCCCAGGTGTATAAGCTGTATATTGCATATTGGCACCCGACTGATCAACATGGAGAATGTAAGCAGTGTGAAGGAATTCATTCTCCTGGGCCTTTCAAAGAACCAAGGGGTGCAGAAAATACGTTTTGTGGTGTTTTTGTTCTTCTATATTGTTACTGTGGCAGGAAATCTGCTCATCGTTGTCACTGTAATTAGCAGTCAACGTCTGAACTCCCCCATGTATTTCTTTCTCTGCCACCTGTCCATTGCAGATCTTTGCTTCTCTTCTGTCACAGCTCCCAAAATGATTGCTGACTTCCTTGTTGAAAAGAAAACCATTTCCTTTGGGGGTTGCATGGCACAGCTATTTGGGTTACATTTCTTTGGCGGCGCTGAAATCTTCATCCTCACAGTGATGGCCTATGATCGCTACTTTGCCATATGCAGACCCCTCCACTACACCACCCTCATGACCAGGCGTGTGTGTGGCTGGATGGCGATGGGTTCATGGGTGGAGGTCTTTGTGCACTCCCTGGTGCAGACCCTCATAACCGTTAGCCTCTCTTTTTGCGGCCCCAACAAAATTGACCACTACTTCTGTGATGTCCACCCCCTACTACAACTGGCCTGTACCGACACCTATGTTGTAGGCGTCATTGTCGTTGCCAATAGTGGAATGATTTGTTTGGTCTCTTTCTTCATCCTGGTCACGTCCTACATTGTCATTTTGTTATCCTTGAAAAGGCGAACATCCAAAGGGCAGTACAAAGCCCTCTCCACCTGTGGGTCCCACATTACTGTGGTGATTCTCTTCTTTGGGCCATGCACATTCATCTACATACGCCCATCCAGTAGTCTCTCGGAGGACAAGAGCGTAGCTGTGTTTTACACTGTCATCACACCCCTGCTGAACCCACTCATCTATACGCTGAGAAATGAGGAGATGAAAAGTGCCATGAGAAAACTGTGGAATAGAAAAGTCTGGAGTGAAAAGGGTGAGGTGTAGAACTGTGGTAACATTTTCTCAGGAGCTGAGAAAATCAAGTCTCTCTCACTATAATTCCATTTTGGAAAATTTACTGAAAGCTCCCTTTTGAAGAAAAGCTTGGTTTTAGCTGTTGCAGTAATTAGGAAGACACTGAAAGTTCATGTTTTGATTGGAATGGCATTGCAAACTCTGCGACTAGCAGGGATTCCCTTTATGTTCTCTTTTTGAATAGCACAGGCCCAGGACTGGGGCTTCCAAGCACTGCTGAGACACCAGCAAATAAATAAATGAATGCTATCAAAAATACTAAAATGTGTTCCAGGCAGAGCATCCCGTTAGTCCGAGCTCTCCCAGGTATAAACTTTCTGTCAGACAAACTCCATCTACTCTGCAGTCTACTCAGCTAGGAAACGATGGCCCAAGGTATCTGCAAGACCTGGAAGGTCACCTGCTGCTGGAAGCAATTGTGCCAAAGGCTTCCTTCCCCTTTACTTTGGAGTAAATGCCTTCTTAGGAGCACTGCATTGTCATATGCTGAATCCATGGGTTAGCAAGTAAACTGCTGATATTAGATGCTGTCTGGGTCATTTGCTGATGCAGATGATATGAGGAGAAGCTTCTCCCCTTCCCATTCCAGTGCAACTCTCTCCCTTTCTGCAGTAGTTCACCTATCACTAATGCCCTCCTTCCTAACCATCCCCTCTGCCCTTCATCTCTGCCTCAGATTTTGCATTTTACTGTTTAGACTAATAGAGAATCAAAGATCCAAGTGAAAGATAAATTGCTCACTGTAGGAAATTGTCATCACCAAAGAAAGCATTGGGGGGGCAAAGAAAGCATTGGGGGGCACAATTTTATGTGTCAATGAAAAAAAAGATTTATTTGGGAATAATTCCTGTATGCAGGATAACTCCTAGCCCAACAGGGCACATCTACAGGCCCAGGCAAAGGAAGAAACATGTGTTCCAAGGGAATAGCTGGAGCAGCTACTACTGCAGGAGGGAAGAGAAGAAATGTGAAAATGGAAGATTAAATCATCTCAGAGGCAGTCAAAGCTGCCACAGGGAGGTTAGTTCTAGCAGCTAAGGTTCTCCACAAGGCCAAAGGAGCCACGAGGAGCCACAGGACCCTGACTCCTACCTTGCCAGGAGGAAAAGAGCAAATCAGCTGCGTGAGGGAGAAAGACATCTGTGTAATGCACTCTGAAAGTAACTAAAGCACTTTCTTTTTTCTTCCTTCACTTCACGTTCCCTATAAACACTTGCTTGCACTTGTGTTGCACCTTAACATGGCTTAAGTGTGATTCAAGATAAGAAGGTGTTCCCTGCAAAGGAGAGTGGCAGATCTACAGACCAAACCCTGGGACAATGTCGGAAATGCTCTGGTTCCCCGAATGTCCTCTGCTCTATGCAGGGGGTGGCAGAGTGGGTTCCCATTTCACAGGCACACACCAGTACACTGCGGACGTCTCAGTGTCTTCTCCTCACCGTGGTGGGTTATGTGGGTGGCAGCCAGCAGGACGGAACTGGGATAAATCCTGATTCTCAAGGCTTAGAGGGATAGTGTCCCTCAGACCTGGGCCAGCATGTCCCTCACCCAGCATTCACACTCTGTGGACACAGCTAAAGGTGGGACCATCCTCACCTCTTTGTAGCAGTCTAAATTCTTCATGAAATGAAGGACAGTTGTCTAGCTCAGCACCATTGTCAACAGAGAGGGACAGGCGCCTTCAGAGGTTGGTCTGTCTCACCGTAGGTGGGGCAGGTAGAAAGACAGATGGGGCCCACTGACCCCCTTCATACTGCAACTGCTGAGGGGTTAGGGCACACGGCCAGTTCAAGCTAAGGCTTATAATTTAAAAACTGTTTGTTTGTTTTTTAATGTTTTGGGGAAGAACGCCATGATTTTTCTGATTTCTCTTCCAGGTGCTGGATGCTAGCAGGCAACAGTGGGACCATAGCTTATGGAAGGCGTCAACAACAACAACAACATTCGATTCCTCTACTCGTTGGCCCATATTCTTATAATGACTCACTATTAGGACTAACCAGCTGCTTCTATATTTTGCATTGCCTGAGTAAAAATACCTGGCAAGTAGTGAGGCCTGACCACAAACATTTTTAAAGTCTTGAAATAATTTCCTCTTTCCTCTTGTTATTGCCCCCTGTAGTGTCTCAAACTTTTCTCCTTTGTTTCTGCTCAGTTTCCTCCCAAAAGAAGACACAATCTCCTGTCCTTCCAAGGTTATTCATCCTGCCCAACCATTTCTAAGTGGAACATCATAAATAACTGAGGATGCACAAAGATGAAAACAAACCAAATGGACACTGTCTATCCTGGTAGTCCATGCCTCCATGCCCCTGTTAAAGGGCTTAGCAAGTAGAGCTGGAATGAAAAAGTCAGGATTTTTCTATCATAGGGTGTGAGGCATCATCAAATCCCTTACTCCGTAAAGCAACCTCATCAGGGTGAACATGACTGTGGTCGGTGTGGTCTGTTTTGGCAACTATGGAGATAGATGGAGAAAGAGGGAGATCAAAAAGGAAGATGTTATCATTGGTTGATCTTGTGTTTGATCTCATTGCTGAAGTAGCTGATCTAGTCCTAGTTTGACACAGTTGTCCACAAATCACTTCTCTAAGATTCCATTACTCTACTTTGTTTTCCAAAACAGGATAGTTACAGACAGATGTATTTGGGATAAACTCCTCTATGTCTAGGAAGCATTCAAACAATGTAATGCTGGGTTTATGGAAAGCCTGTAAATAAGCTTTGGGCACTCCAGAAATCCCTGTTATAGCTCAGTGCACATGGGGTTCAAAAGAAAGTGGTGCCCACAGACATCCACAACAGGCTTTTTTTGCTGGAAAGGACATTTTTGTTTGTCTCAAATGAGGACTGGATCCATGCACATGTCATTTGGGAGCTATGTCTCTCTTCCACTTCTAATTAAAACAACTCACTTAAAAGAGTAGAAATTTTATTTTCTCTCCATTATTATTAACAGATGTCTAAGTGCTAACAGTCATATAGCACAGCTATGATATTTATTTATGCTGCAAATATGCAATGGTAAGAGCAAGTTAATAAGAAAAAAGAAAGCATATGTGAAATATTGGCTTAGAAGGGAAAAAATATCTGACACGTGTAAGAGACATCTTTACTCAAAAAAATGTTTGATTGCAAGGGCAATGTGAACACAAAATCTTGCAAATGGCCAGCCATGACATTGATTTTAAATAGAAGTGTTTCCAAAAGAAGCACATAGCTAATACTAAATGAAGTCC
Source organism: Apteryx mantelli (assembly GCF_036417845.1). Taxonomy (NCBI): domain Eukaryota; kingdom Metazoa; phylum Chordata; class Aves; order Apterygiformes; family Apterygidae; genus Apteryx; species Apteryx mantelli. Next base: position 14,077 of record NW_027118622.1, on the reverse strand, counting down.
ATTTATCTGGACAGCATTGGAAAGCAAGCAAGAAAGCAAGCAAACCCCCACACAATGTGACATGGTCTAGGTGATCACGCTCCAGAGTCACCCTGTAGAGATTACTCTAATAGCTGTCCAAAATATATATTTTAGCTCCCCGTCCACTGATTCTTTCTGACAAAGAAAACTTCACATGCCTCTGGGATCTCATTGCTTCTGGTAAGCTTGTGCTTCTGCTGTGCAATTTACTTGAAATATTTCTGCCACAACTTCCCCATCTGGAGAGAGAGAGAGTTGCTCTTGCAGATGCTCTTGGAAGTTGCTTTTGCAGAATGAGAAATGGAGCTAGACATTCAGGCTGTCCGTTTCATCCTCTGTAGTTTTCAGCCCTGGCAGAGATGTGGACTGCTCTCGTGACACATAAGAAGCAGTTTGGAGCCAAGAGGTTTTGATGAAACCACCTAAAGTGGTCCGAGAAGGTCATCAGAGGAGAATAGCAGGAAATCCTGCCTTTGAAAAGAGACATTATTGTTGAGTGACTTTTGTGAGGTACATTTTATGAAGTAGAAAGAACTCCATTTTTTTTACCCTTTGTTTTAATTGGTGTCTTCTTTGCTTATTTTTCAGTTATATGCCATTTCCAGAAATATCTGTCAAAAGGAAGTTTCTGGTGTTGCAGAGTCAAGGAGTCAATAGGTAGCTGCAGCACTGCCTATGTACTCAGTCTTAACTTGCCCCCTCTAGCTGTACACATCGTGGCAACAATGCTCTTAACACACACGCTTTGGGCCTCCCCACACTGCTTTCCCTCTGCCCATGGAGTGGCATGGAGATAGGGACGGAGACACGAAAGAATATTTCCTCTGCTGCTAAAGTTGGAGGGTGGAAGAGGCAGAGATCTCGTGAGAAAGAACTGATTGACCTGTGATTGTGGAACAGGATTAAGAGCCCAAAGGACTTGCCAGTATTGTGGACACTGTTATGCAGCTCTTGCCATCTATCTTTTCAGTGTAGAAACTGAACACTAGTGATACTTGCATACTGCACTAGAGTGCAGCAAAGGTGAATACAAGGGTGTTGGTGAGTAAAGGAGATTCAGCAGCGGTGTATTTATTACCCCAGTGGCATCACAGGTGTGTTTATGCGGATTTCCATAGTCCAGAACTTGGCTGAGGTGTACAAAAACTTTACTAACACATCGTTAATGCAGATTATCTCCAGTATTCACCCATGTACTGTAGGAAAGGTGGTCTGAGGAAATACAAGCCTGCTCTTTTGGAGACTGAGGTCGCAACCCAGAAACTCATGAGCAATAACTGGAACCAATCCACACAAGATGTAGCCCAGTACAGCACATATAGGACAATGACTCTCCTGCTTCAGGTTTCCTGGCATCCCTTGAACATGGTCTGATTTCACTTAGGGCGCCTTAAAGACAGTTTGTGCCTAAAGGCACATCTCTGCTAAACAGACATGAGGTAGGTGTCCACTTTACCTCCTCCAGAAGGATCTACGCTGATAGTTGAAGTGATGTTAATTAGCCAGCTGCCTTGTGTCATGATGTGAATACTGATGGTTGCACAAAAATGCATGGACATTCTGCCAGAGTCAGAGAGCAATAGTAAGGACTAGTTCTGTTGAATTCCTTCAGAGGGTTGAAAAAGAAGGTACGTTCACTGCTTGAGCAGAATTCCTTAGGGCATGACTAATGTGTTGAGACGCAAATCAAAACATGCACTATCCTTCTCAGTCAGTTTTTTGTTTCCAAATCAACACTTCAAAAGTGGATGTTTAGGCAACCTAGTGACTAGTCTTCCTTTTTAAAAGGGGCAAAGATCAGAAATATGAATCTGGAGGATATTTCCACCAACTCCCTCAAATAAATAAATGGAGCTCGCTATTACACACTTCAGTAATACATTCCGAGTTAGATATCAACTGTCACTCCTTGAGAGAAGCATTGACTTTGAAAGGAAACTTTCCCCAAAAGACATAAAAGGGAATACATTGATATTGAACATACCAGTGATCGATATGGATGTGTACTGATAACACTGTGTTTCTAATGCCATCATAGGTGGCTTTATTCTGTGCTTCAGGTCCTGTCTACGTGACGTATATGAAGAACAAAAAAAATGTGATGGAGTTTATCTTCCAGGGACTCACACAAGATGATACATTAGCAAAAGTATGCTTCACATTCTTCTTAGTCTTCTATGCCACTATTATTCTTGGAAACCTGCTTATCATCATCACTATACAGAACAGTCAACAGCTGGACTCTCCCATGTACTTCTTCCTGAGCTACTTGTCCTTTGTAGATATCAGTTACTCTGCTGTCACAGTTCCCAAACTCATTTATGACCTTCTTGCTGAAAAGAAGACCATCTCTTTTGTGGGCTGCATAGCACAGCTCTTTGGGGTCCATCTCTTTGCCTGCATGGAGATGTTCATCCTCATAGCAATGGTGTATGATCGTTACACTGCTACATGCAAGCCGCTTCATTACACAAGCATTTTGAACAAGCATGTGTGTGGCCGGCTGGTGGCAGCTTCGTGGGTGGGAGGCTGTGTGCACTCCCTGGTGCAGACCCTGCTGACCACTCAGCTAGTGTTTTGTGGGCCCAATGAGATCGACCACTACTTCTGTGATGTACATGCTTTGCTGAAGCTGGCCTGCACTGACACCTACATGGTTGGTTGCATAGTGGTTGCCAATAGTGGTCTGATTTCCTCGGGCTCTTTTGTGGTTCTTGTTGTGTCCTATGTCATTATTTTGGTCTCTTTGAGGACACACTCTTCCAAAGGGTGTCTCAAAGCACTCTCTACCTGCACCTCCCATATCACTGTTGCACTTCTGTTCTTTGGGCCATGCATTTTCACCTATATGCGCCCTTCCACCATCTTCTCAGCAGACAAGATAATCATCTCTGTGTTTTACACCATTATCACCCCTATGCTCAATCCCTTGATTTACACCCTCCAAAATGAAGACATGAAAAAAGCCTTGAAAAAGCTGTGGAGCAGAAAAGCAAAGAGGAGTGAGACATGAAAAAACAGGGTGAGTGTTTGTAAGATGACTGTAGCTCAGGAAACCATGGGAAGGCAAAGAGAAGTGTTCAGGAGGGACTTTTCAGGAATGTTGTTCTATTTTTAGCATGGCTGTTCAGAATAGAACTGAAACTAAATTCAAGGTTTCGTGTAGCTCTCATCTTTCTTTGGAAATTGTCAGTCAAAAGGATGTGAGGATATTGTCACCAGTCAAACCCGAGCATTTGGGGTGGTATTGTGGCTTTTACCTTTAGACACCTTAGAGCTGTGTAAGTCTCAGTTCCAGGCTTCTCCTGGCATTAGGAGGAATAACTAAGTATTTTGAGAGGTTATGCTTTCCCACTAGCTCCTACGAGCTTCAGAGAGTGGTGTCTGCTCACGTTTCTACACAAAAAAAGTGATGGTGGTGCTAAGCTTCCAAGAGAAAGCAAATCCTTCAGGATGGCACAGCACAAGCAGCTTTCATTTCACATATATTGGTGTGCTGACATGAGGTGCCTCAACTTGAGAGAGCTGCTGAAGACAGCAATAACCTTTGAGGGGACTGAGATTCATTGCATGGTAAAATAGGAGCATGAGAGGAGCAGGATGCTGCACTAGGTGTCTGCCTTACAGTGAAGGGTGACATACACTGTACTAGGCTTTCCAAGGCTCCCAGGAACACTGATGGACACAGAGGTCGTTCCCCGATGTCAGGCATTAACTCCGATTTTCATCAGTCTGTGCCAACCTGGTGTCTCTGGGAACGCTTCATTTAAAGGAGCTCTGCTAACACCTTTCCAAGGCCTTGACCTTATGTCATAGCTGAGCTTTGTAATCTGTCAGAGCAGCAATCCAAGCACGGTTAAATACCATAGTCAATGTTGGAGCCACAATCCAGATCAATTATCGGGACATTTTTCACTGCTTTATTTAGAGACTGGATGAAGTTTCATACTTTGGCCAGTCGTCTGGTGCTTTACACTATAAAAGTCTAAGGAATAGGTATCTCAGTGGAAATATGGGGATCCAATATCTCTCCATACTTCATATGATATAACCTAATTCCTAGCTGAACACTGAAAATTTCCCTAAAATTCTTAACAGTACTGTTCTTGATTCATCGAGTTTTCCTCAACTGTTTGCAGCAGGGAAACCTCCAAATGCCCCTAGGACCTCCTGACTCTGGGCAATGCTGTTCTACCGCAAATGGACTTACTTTAGCATTGCTGTCATGACAAGTGATTCAAGGCAGGGATTTTCCCAAATCTCCTCCTGGAACTGAGATTTGGGGAAGGAAAGAAGAGGAACAGGATTCTGGATGTTGGATCAGAAGGCTTTCTTAGAAAAGCAAACTGTAGATTTGAAGAGACAGCAGCTCTTTAACATTTTAAATTCCCTAATTTTGTCTGGGTTTCTCGAGGTGGAGACTAAGGGATAGGTGAATGCAGGGCTTAGATGAATGCAGGGCTTATGAAAATCTGTTCTTTTTGATGATATTTGTCAGAAAGCATATTTAGGTTTGAGATTGTGATTCTTGATTGAAACATGCTGCCAGTTCTGCTGATGCTTAGCTCTAGATGGCTTTGACCATCTTAAACATCAGCGCAGAGAGAGGTGTGCAGACATGACTCATTGCTGTGCAGGGAAGCTCTTTGATGACAACCTACCTGTCTTTTTCTGGAAGAGTAGTATTGTACATTGCTCTTCCCAGAGACCTGTAAACATACACAGTAAAGTAAAATGATGCCTGTGATTTCTTTTCAAGCTATTTCCTTCCTTTGAGCTGGGAGTCCACTGAAAGAGACAATTTTGGACAACTCAGAAATCTGATTTAAAAATCTCACTTCTCTGTTCAAGATAAGAACAACGCAACATTGATACGTGCAAAAACTGTGAACTTCACATATCTGATGATACTTAATAATCAGAAACAAGAGATAAACCTTGAGCTTCAGCCTCTGCAGCAACAGAAAGCTGACAACTAGCAGGACCAAAAGGCTACATTTTCACATTCTTTTTCCTGCATTTTAGGACCGTCAGGCCAGTGGGATAATAGTGCATATAGTCCAAATGCTTTTACTACCCCGTGCATATTCTAATTTTAGCGTTACTGAGATAAACGGCTTCTGAGATAGTCATGGCTTTTAATCATCACTACTTGATCAAAATTCAGACTATAACATACTGAAGGTAAGTTTTCTCCCCAGCCGTGTGTCTTTGGGCAAAAATAATGATGTTTCGCAGTCATATCACCTCTCTGTAAAATATGCTGGCAGCAGTTTGAAAGAAAGAGACTTGTAAAATCCTTCTTTAGGGTGCCACAGATGATCATAGGGACACAATCTTTGCTATAGTTATGCACAGCTTTAAGGAGAGGAAGTCAGGGGAAATAAAAGCCCTAAGACTTGCAGTGAAATGCAAAGGGAATCCGCAAGACCTCTTTCCATCCCACTTTGACTGTAAACCTTATGCAGAGGCAGGAACCTCTCACCTGTCTGAGATTAATTCTGTCACTTTCAGCTCAATAAAGATTTCAACTCCTTCTGCCAACTGAGGGACAGTATTTGTAAACTCAGCCAGAAGGGATGAAACATCTACTAGTGACAGAACACCTATCCTTAGAGCTAGCTTAGTTGAATCGATAGAAGGATTTCAAAGCCTTTCCCAACTTTCTCATCTCCCAGAAATGATTGGTCATTTATTCTCAAAATCGCATTGATGACAGACATGTAGTTGGTAAGTCACCATCTTATTCCGTCATTCTTTTAAGTGAAAGAACACTGCAGCTTGATTAACTTTCAAATTATGTCCAATGTCCTTAAAATAACCACCAATTCACTCAGTTGCCTCAAGTGGATTGCTGATATGTGGAGATGAAAAGCAGGAATAAGTTCTTGTTACTTTACAATGGTAGCAAAATTAGAAGTTAATCTTTTTTGCATTTCTGTAGTTTTTTCATGTTTCCAGGCAGAAGGGGAAAAAGGAGGTAGTAATGAGTGACAGAAGAGGGAGATTTAACAGAAGAGGGACAGTTACTTTCCCTAGTGTTTGGGGGGCAAAAACACGGGTGTGTGTTCTCCAAGATTTCCTTTCCAGAACTTCAGGTTCTGTGTGTTGCACTGGAAGAGGCTACTCCTTTCGAATACTGAAGACGTAGCAGAAATGGCCATAAATTCAAATCACATTGCTTTTCTCCTCTTGAATATCTTTGAAAGCTTTTTCTCATCTTGACAGGCTGGTGGTTTTCCTACATGAGCAAACGTTCCTAATAGAACAGAGAACTGCAATTCTGTGCCACGCACTCCTCAGGCAGGAGTCCTGTTTGTGCTTGGAACTTGCAAGTTAAAAGTCAGGATTCCTCCAGCTTTCAGCAGCAGAGGAACACAGTCTTTCAAGATAGAAGTTGCAGATACAACCAGTTAAAAGTCCACCTAAAATCACTTCTAACAATTAAGTACCTTTCTGAATCTCACCCTTGGAAGCTGATCAAAGCTTCCTTGGAAGTCCTACTCTTTGTATCAAGGTTTTGATAAATTTTCCCCAAACAAAGTTCTCTTTCTAACAAGTCTGCTGAAGTTTCTCTAATATGACCTAAAACTCTCCTCAGAGCATCCTTCACCTCCTTATTCCTTAGGCTGTAGCCAATAAGATTCAGCACTGGAGTCACCACTGTAGAGAACAGAGAGGCCCATTTATCTCAGTCCATTGAGTAGCTGCATATTGGGCTACCGCACATAAAAACGGTGCTCCCATAAAACAAGAAGAGAGCTCTCAGATGGGAAGCACAGGTGGAGAAGGCTTTGCATCTGCCCTTGGAGGAGTGGATCCTCAGGGTGGTGGAGATGAGGTAGATGGAGGAGATTAGAATTGCCAGAGATGTGAAGGTGCCATGAAACACACCAAAAATGTGAAGTACCATCTCTTTGCTATAGGTGTCAGAGCATGAAAGCTGGATCCTAGGGGGATGTCACAGAAATAATGACCGATAACACCGAAGTCACAGAAAAAGAATGTGAAGGTGGAGATAGTTTGCGCAAGTGCGTGGACAAAGCCAGTGAAACAGGAGATGATTACCATCTGTGTACAGGCTTTTGAGGACATGACAGTTGCATAAAGGAGAGGGTTACAGAGAGCCACATGCAGTCATATGCCATTACTGCCAGCAGGAGACACTTAACACTAGCCATGAGGAGACAAGTGAATAGATGTGCCACACAGGCACTGACTGAAGTGGCTCTCCTCACTGCTGAAGAGTTCACCAGCAACCTTGGGGAGATAGCTGAGGAGTAACAGAAATCCACAGAAGCCAAGTTACTGAGGGAAAGGTACACAGTGTGTGAAGCCAGGGGATCAACCTTCATCTACATGATCATTCCAAGATTCCCTATTAATGTGCTTAAAAAAAGCGGGTTACCTTCACCTCTTGGCTTTCTGTTAGTCCAGAGAGGATAAACTCAATGGCCACACAGTGATTCCTCTCAGGCATGCTGCTAGCACACTCATATTATCTCCCGACAGGAAACTGGTTCAACACCTAGAAGTACTGGGAAACTGGCAACACACAATGGATTGTCTCAGTAGCCACAAGGAAGTACGGCACATTTTCATCATAGCTTCTGACTAGACTTCTTTAATTACGCATTGAAATGACTTGTGATACAAGGGAGTACTGTTCCTATTTTTCAGGTGAGAAAAGAAAGCGCAGAAAGATAAAATAATTTATTCAAAAGGCAACAGCAGCACTGTGAAACACAAGTCCGAGTTTGGCACTACAATGGTTTTCGTGTGCCCTCTTTCTCCTTTTTTAAGGAAAAAAGTCTGCTTTTCTTGAGGACATCTATGGAGCACTCTTCTCCCCTCACTCATGGCCAGGGTTGGGTGCACAGTATCATCCAAATGGCCCACTCCAAGGGCAATGGCCCGCTTGCTCCTGAAGATACATGGTCTTGACACTAGTTCAGACTTCATTCTTTCTGTATTGCAATCACCAATACATTTTTTGCCTATTAGCTAACTCCCCCGGGCATTGGTAGCAGGGTAGTTAGAGCTCAGTATGGGCCAATAAGTCCATTAACAGGGCAAAGCAGCCCCCATTCAGCCTTGCTGAAATAGGAATATAATGGTTAGGCTGCAGCTGTGCCAACTTGGTAAGACCTGCCTTAATTACATGGACCTCCACCAGCCTGACCTTTGGGACTGCAACTTGTAAACATACAAATAACAAATCCACATCCTGGCAGAAGAAAGTAAGAGTTTCCTCTCTTGAAAGAAATGGCGGCAAGCACTAAATGGCAACAGCAGCGGGAAAACCCAGCTTTGCATCTTCCCAAAGAGGAGGAGATACCACAAGATCCTCCAGGTTTGGCTGAGAAAGGATTTCTCATTTGCTTGCATCCCTGTTGTCAAGGAAAAGTGGCCATTTTCTGCTCAGGAATAAATTGGGAAGAGTCACCAAATGAAATACTTTCCATTTAGATGGGTGAAAAATCTCACGCTAAAAGGGAAGGAATCCTGAACAAAAAGGGAATCAGTCATCCCTGTAAAGGTTCTACCAGCTTCACCTCACATGAAAAATTATTGTTAATCTACTGGAGGCTACCAGTAACCTGGCTGATGCTCTCAAAGCGGAGTTCTTATCATGTGGGTGACTGAATGGAGGTTTCAATTCTTGCTGAGGTCTGTTTCTAGCATAGGCTTCAAGGTATTGCATATGTACAAAACTATTCTCTTACTGACCTGTTTCATCCAGAAAGGCAAGAGAAGATACTGTAGGTACCAAGCCAGTTTATTCCCCCCTTGAGCCAAATCTTCAGAAGTACTTGCCCATTTCAAGAAGCAGACAGCAGGATTAAAACCAGCCTATAATGGTTAGATACACAGTTTAAGTGAGGAAAACGCTTACCCTGCTTCGATGCACAAAAGGCCAGACTGCCTTTACACACTGAATTAGTTTTGCATAGTTGGCTGTTGTTTATCTCCAACCTACCCAACATTTTCTGCCCTAAAGCACAGCAACTAGCCCAGTTAGTTTTCAGAAAAGGGCTTCAATGAGCTTGCTATCAACAGGTTGCTCTCTTCCATGGACTACTTGGGAAACTGAAGGAGGAAATTTCCCTCTCCTGCCCCAACGTGAGTGATCAAACACTGGATTAGGTGCAAATTTGTAGAATCTCCATCTGTGCTGACATTTAAAATTCAGCTGGATCGGGCCGGAGCAATCTGATCTGACTGAACCTGCTTTGACGAGGAGGTTGGACTTGATGACCTCCAGAAATCCTTCCCAACCTAAATTATTCTATGATTCCATCTGCAGATTGAAAATGATCTTTTTGATCTCTAAAATGAAGAAATAGGCCTACCGTCCTTGCATGAAGGTGCGAGATATTTTAGGCAGTATTGTTCCCAGAAATAAACTCTTACTTCAAAAGCTACAAACACTTCATGTACCTTCGTAATAGTGAGTAGCTTCCTTCTTCACTTCAAAGACATCTTACTGAAACAAATCAGAAGATTTATCTAAATAGAAAAACTTTAGGACTTCAGACTTGCAGTAGAGCCCCTCCCTGCTCCACCTGCCCAGATAAATGTTCTTTGCTTTGATGTTTGCAGAACTATGCAATTCAGTACCGCCTTTGGAGCAACAGCTCATTCTTTCCCTATATGTTGCAGCTGACCTGCAGCCTGGGGGTTGTGAAACATTAGTGGAGTGACATGCTGAGAATCAACTTCAATATGAAATGTGATATTCTAACACTCACCTTGCCGCTTCAGAATTCTTTCTTCAGAAAAATGGTGTTACTGAAATACTTGGTGTATTTATGACTCTCGATGCAGTTTAATGTCTGTAAATTAGATCTCCTGCAAGACACCAGGCCTTAATTAGGAGTCTCAGCAGATGCACTGTAATGAAGAATCTTTCTGTGAATTAATTTCCCCTACCCTTGGTTAGGGGTCTAGTCAACATCTATTCTGGGCTCCCCCTATAGACAAAGGAAGCAATATCACCTTCAGAGGACAATTCATCCCATCTTAAGATAAGTGTGATAAGCAGAATGGATCACAGAACCACAGAATGGTTGAGGTTGGAAGGACCTCTGGAGATCATCTAGTCCAACACCCCTCCTTAAGCAGGGTCACCTAGAGCATGTTGCACAGGATTGCGTCCAGGCGGGTTTTGAATATCTCCAGAGAAGGAGACTCCACAACCTCTCGGGGCAACCTGTTCCAGCGCTCTGTCACCCTCACAGTGAAGAAGTTTTTCCTCATGTTCAGATGGAAGTGTCTGTGTTTCAGTTTGTGCCCATCGCCTCACGTCCTGTCGCTGGGCACCACTGAAAAGAGTCTGGCCCCATCCTCTCGACACCCTCCCTTCAGATACTTGTACACGTTGATAAGATCTCCTCTCAGCCTTCTCTTCTCTAGGCTAAACAGGCCCAGCTCTCTCAGCCTTTCCTCATAAGAGAGATGCTCCAGTCCCCTCATCATCTTTGTGGCCCTTTGCTGGACTTGCTCCAGTAGTGCCACATCCCTCTTGTACTGGGGAGCCCAGAACTGGACACAGTACTCCAGATGTGGCCTCAGCAGGGCTGAGGAGAGGGGGAGAATCACCTCCCTCGACCTGCTGGCAACACTCTTCCTGATGCACCCCAGGATACCATTGGCCTTCTTGGCCACAAGGGCACATTGCTGCCTCATGCTTAACTTGGTGTCCACCAGCACTCCCAGATCCTTCTCGACAGAGCTGCTTTCCAGCAGGTCAACCCCCAACCTGGACTGGTGCATGGGGTTATTCCTCCCTAGGTGCAGGACCCTGCACTTGCCTTTGTTGAACTTCATGAGGTTCCTCTCCGCCCACCTCTCCAGCCTGTCCAAGTCTCTTTGAATGGCAGCACAGCCCTCTGGCATATCAGCCACTCCTCCCAGTTTTGTATTGTCAGCAAACTTGCTGAGGGTGCACTCTGTGCCTTCATCCAGGTCATTGATGAAGAAGTTGAACAAGACTGGACCCAGGACTGACCCCTGGGGGACACCGCTAGCTACAGGCCTCCAACTAGACTCTGTGCCACTGATCACAACTCTCTGAGCTCTGCCATTCAGCCAGTTCTCAATCCACCTCCCTGTCCACTCATCCAGCCCACACTTCCTGAGCTTGTCTATGAGGATGTTATGGGAGAGAGCATCAAAAGCCTTGCTGAAGTCAAGGGAGACAACATCCACTGCTCTCCCCTCATCTACCCAGGCAGTTCTTCCATCATAGAAGGCTATCAATCAGATTGGTTAAGCATGATTTCCCCTTGGGGAAGCCATGTTGACTACTCTTGATCACCTTCTTGTCCTCCACATGCTTGGAGATGGCCTCCAGCATGAGCTGCTCCATCACCTTTCCAGGGATGCAGGTGAGGCTGACTGGCCTGTAGTTCCCTGGGTCCTCCTTCTGGCCCTTTTTGAAGACTGGGGTGACATTGGCTTTCTTTCAGTCTTCAGGCACCTCTCCTGTTCTCCATGACCTTTCAAAGATGATGAAGAGTGGCTTAGCAATAACATCCGCCAGCTCCCTCAGCACTCGTGGGTGCATCCCATCGGGTCCCATGGATTTGTGGGTGTCAAGTTTTCTTAAATGAGCTCTAACCCAATCCTCCTCGACCAAGGGAAAGTCTTCCTTCCTCCAGACTTTCTCTCTTGCCTCCAGAATCTGGGGTTCCTGAGGGCTGGCCTGAGCAGTAAAGACTGAAGCAAAGAAGGCATTCAGTAACTCCGCCTTCTCTGAATCCTTCGTCACCAGGGCACCCACCCCATTCAGCAAAGGGCCCACATTTTCCCTAGTCTTCCTCTTGCTACTAATGTAATTGAAGAAGCCCTTCTTGTTGTCCTTGACATCTCTCTCCAGATTTAATTCCAAACGGGCCTTAGCCTTCCTTGCCGCATCCCTGCATACTCTGACAAAGTTCCTATATTCCTCCCAAGTGGCCTGTCCCCCTTTCCACTTTCTGTAGACTTCCTTCTTCTGGTTGACTTTGCCAGGAGCAACTTGCTCATCCATGCAGGTCTCCTACCTCCTTTGCTTGACTTCTTACTCATAGGAATGCACTGCTTTTGAGCCTGGAGGAAGTGATGTTTGAATATTAACCAGCTCTCTTGAACACTCCTTCCTTCTAGGGCCCTAACCCATGGGATTCCTCCAAGTAGGTCCCTGAAGAGGACAAAGTTTGCTCTCCTGAAGTCCAGGGTTGCGATCCTACTTGGTGCCCTGCCTCCTCCTCGCAGGATCCTCAACTCCACCATCTCATGGTCACTGCAGCCAAGGCTGCCCCCAACCTTCACATCTTCCACCAGTCCTTCTTTGTTTGTTAGTACGAGGTCCAGCAGCACACCTCTCCTCGTTGGCTCCTCCACCACCTGTGTCAAGACGTTGTCACCAATGCTCTGCAGGAACCTCCGGGACTGTTTGTGCCTAGCTGTGTTGTCTTTCCAGCAGATATCAGGGTGGTTGAAGTCCCCCATGAGAACCAGGGCCTGGGATTGTGAGGCTACTTCCAGCTGTCTGTAGAAGACCTCATCGACTTCCTCTTCCTGATCAGGCGGCCTGTAGTAAACACCCACAACAGCGTCACCCATGCTAGCCTGCCCTTTAATCCTTACCCATAAGCTCTCGACTCGCTCTTCATCCACCCCTAGGCACAGCTCAATACATTCCAGTTGCTCTCTCACATAAAGAGCAACTCCACCACCTCGCTTTCCTGGCCTGTCTTTCCTAAAAAGCACGTAGCCATCCATGATGGCACTCCAGTCATGCGAGCTATCCCACCATGTCTCTGTAACGGCAATGAGATCATGGCCCTGTGACGTTTTGCACATTCCTATTCTGGGTATTCCATTTTATGATTGCCAAGTCTAGAACCGTCCTGAGCCAGTCAATGATCACAGAATTTTCATTGTTCTGCCTTATTTTTTTTCCACAGTTGCACATCAATAAACACTACTAAGAGCGCTATGAACCCAGATAAGAAATGTTGACTTGAGAGAGTTTATCGTAGTGAAAGAAATGCATCTTTTCAAAATAGTGTTTGTGACAACTACCATATCAAATAAAAATCAATTGTATGATTGTGGCTATCGTGTGACTAAAATGGATTTGTTTTCTTCCTCCTGGAGGCAGCCACAAAGTTAAATCCAGCAAGAGAAATTGCCTAGACACACAGAAACAGTAGCTGATTAAGGAGTTTTCTGAAAATCTCATCCCAAATCAGATGAAACGGCCCAGGTACTAGAGAAGAGCATGTGCCTAAAAGAGTAAAATGAGTTTTTTCCCTGCCTGTTTTTCAGCTAATCTTATTTACTGAGATTCTGCATGTGGTGACTGAATTCCAGACTTCTCCCCGGGAGCTGGTGCCACTTAGAGCTAGGGAAAGCACACTCCCCCCGGAGAGCATTAACGCATTCCCCAGCAAGCAGCAGGGCACCATCTTCCCCCATCACAGCGGGAGTCTTACTATCTCCCTTTCTTGGAAAATAAGAGTGAGGCAGCTCCGGCACTGCGAAGAGCTCTCGCGTTTTACTGAGAGGAGTATGGGAATCAGCTTTACTCCAGATGACGATAAGAATGTCACACTCTCCAAACAGATCGGTTATTCTTTTATGGTGCTCCCGCTAGTAAGTACAGCAGTAGTGCAGTGCCTGCAAGGCTAGTATATCATACAGCCAATAATGATGATACAGAATAACCAAGCAACCAACAACCATCATGTTCTGCACCGGTCTGGCAGATGTCTTCAAGGATATTCCCACACACAAGCAAATCCAGACTAGACCAGCCGCAGGGGCAAGCACGGCTGTGAAGGCATGACGGCCGGCATTTTACCTGACTTTCTGGGAGCACTGGGGGAGCCACAGCTATGGTGCACCCCAGTTCAACTCTCCCCCCCATCACGGGAGTGTGACCCTCCCGCAACCGCTTCTATGCTCAGCACCGTTCCTCAGCTGACCTTTTCCTAGCTAATTTCTTGTCTGGTCATTGCCTCTCTTTTTACACCGTCATCCATTCCCGTCTTCTTGTTGAGCATCA
>NW_027118621.1:36676-66779 GCF_036417845.1 Apteryx mantelli | reverse complement strand
TGAGGCGCAGGACGTTGCGGGCGCCCTCGGCCACGGCGCGCTCCACGTGCACCTGCTGCCGCAGCTCCTCGGCCCGCAGCTCCGCCGCGCTCGGCTCCCCCGGCGCTGGGGGGGGGGGGCGGCGGCAACGGGGGGGGGGGGGGGCGTGGGACCGCTGCCGACCCCCCCCCCACCGAAACATCCCCCCCCACTGAAACATCCCCCCCCAAAAAACATCCCCCCCAGCCCGAAACATCCCCCCCCGGAACATCCCCCCCAAACCCGAAACATCCCCCCCAAACATCCCCCAACAGCTCTGAAACATTCCCCCCCCAAAACATCCCCCCCCAGCCCCGAAACATCCCCCCCCGAAACATCCCCCCCAAACCCGAAACATCCCCCCCCAAAAACATCCTCCCCAGCCCGAAACATCCCCCCCCGAAACATCCCCCCAAACCTGAAACATCCCCCCCATCCCAAAATATCCCCCCCCAAACATCCCCCCCAGCCCGAAACTTCCCCCAGCCCGAAACATCCCCCCCACCAAAACACCCCCCTCCAGCCCCAAAACATCCCCCCCAGCCCCAAAACACCCCCCCAGCCCCAAAACACCCCCCCCCACCCTGAAACATCCCCCCAGCCCCAAAACACCCCCTTCAGCCCCGAAACAGCCCCCTGGCCCCAAAACACCCCCCCCAGGTCGCACCGTGCCCGTCGGGGGGGCTCTGCCGGGCCCCCCTGTGTCCCCCCCCCCGGGGTCGCACCGTGCCCATTGAGGGGCTCTGCCGGGCCCCCCCATGTCCCCCCCGGGGTCACACCATGCCCGTCGGGGGGGCTCTGCTGGGCCCCCCCATGTCCCCCCCCCCCGTGTCCCCCCCCCGGGGTCGCACCGTGCCCGTCGGGGGGTCTCTGCCGGGCCCCCCCATGTCCCCCCCCCCCGTGTCCCCCCCCCGGGGTCGCACCGTGCCCGTCGGGGGGGCTCTGCTGGGCGCGGCGCAGCTGCATGCGCAGCACGGCGATCTTGGTCTTGCTGTCCTGCAGCATCTGCTGCGCCGTCTGCAGCAGCTTCCGGTCCTGCGGGCGCCGGGGGGGGGGGTCGGGGGGGGCGCACGGGGACCCCCCCCCCCCCGGGGGCGTCGGTGTCCCCCTGCCCTGGGCCGAACCCACCGCCCCCATCGCGCTCCTTCCCCCGTGGGGGCACCCACGGGTGCCCCGACCCACCACGGACGTCCCCATGGGCGCCCACCTTGTGGGGGGCCATCGTATGACCCCCCACGGG
This sequence comes from Apteryx mantelli, assembly GCF_036417845.1. Classification (NCBI taxonomy): domain Eukaryota; kingdom Metazoa; phylum Chordata; class Aves; order Apterygiformes; family Apterygidae; genus Apteryx; species Apteryx mantelli. Next base: position 65,521 of record NW_027118621.1, on the reverse strand, counting down.
TGTCCCCAATCCCCCATAGGTGTCCCCAACCCCCCATGGACGTCCCCATGGGTGCCCCACCTTGCGGGGGAGCTGGTGTACAGCTCCCCATGGATGTCCCCAACCCACCATGGATGTCCCCAACCCCCCATGGATGTCCCCATGGGTGCCCACCTTGCCGGGGAGCTGGTGTACAGCTCCCCATGGATGTCCCCAACCCACCATGGATGTCCCCAACCCACCATGGACATCCCCATGGGCGCCCACCTTGTGGGGGGCCATCGTATGACCCCCCACGGGTGTCCCCAACCCACCATGGATATCCCCAACCCACCATGGACGTCCCCATGGGTGCCCACCTTGCGGGGGAGCTGGTGTACGGCCCCCCCACGGGTGTCCCCAACCCTCCATGGACGTCCCCATGGGCACCCACCTTGCCAGGGAGCTGACGTACAGCCCTCCACGGGTGTCCCCAACCCACCATGGATGTCCCCAACCCACCATAGACGTCCCCATGGGCGCCCACCTTGCCGGGGAGCTGACGTACAGCCCTCCACGGGTGTCCCCAACCCACCATGGATGTCCCCAACCCACCATAGACATCCCCATGGGCGCCCACCTTGCCGGGGAGCTGGTGTACAGCCCCCCATGGATGTCCCCAACCCCCCATGGACATCCCCATGGGCGCCCACCTTGCCGGGGAGCTGGTGTACAGCCCCCCATGGATGTCCCCAACCCACCATAGATGTCTCCAACCCACCACGGACGTCCCCATGGCTGCCCCCCTCACCGGGGGGGTGGGTGGCAGCGTCCCATCCCCCCCCCCATGGACGTCCCCACGGGCGCCCACCTTGCCGGGGGCGTTGGCGTAGGTCTGGATCATGTTCTCGGCGCCCTGCTTCACCTTCAGCTCGATGTTGAGCTGCTTCTCCAGGCCGGCCACGCGGCTCCGCAGGGTGGCCGAGTGGCCGGGGCTGTCGGGGGACTCGGGGGCATCTGGGGGGGGGGGGACGACACATGGGGGTCACACACACCCCTTGCACCCCGAGGGCATCCCCTGCGTCACCCGCGTCCCCCCGATGCCACCCCACGTGTCCCCGGTGCCCCGATGTCCCCACGGCCCTGCACCCTGCATCCCCTGCCCCCCCCCCAGCATCCCTGCACCCCAATGTCCCCATGCTGTGCCCCCCGCCTTCCACGTCCCCTGCACCCCGACGTCCCCATGTCCCCACACCCTGATGTCCCCACATCCCTGCACCCCAACATCCCCATGTGGCCCCATCCCCACGCCCCTGCACCCCAATGTCCCCGTGTCCCTGCACCTCCCTGTCCCCGTGTCCCTGCACCCCGACATCCCCATGTCCCCGCATCCCTGCACCCCCCATCCCTGCGTCCCTGCACCCCAATGTCCCCATGTCCCTGCATCCCAACGTCCCCATGTCCCTGCACCCCGACCTCCCCGTCCCTGCACCGCGATGTCCCCATGTCCCCGCATCCCTGCATCCCCCATCCCTGTGTCCCTGCACCCCAATGTCCCATGTCCCCCCATCCCTGCACCCTGATGCCCCTGTGTTCCCACACCTTGATGTCCCCATGTCCCTGTACCGTCTCCTTGTCCTGCATCCTGACATCCCCTGTCCCTGCACCCTGATGTCCCCCATGTCCCCGCATCCCTGCACCCATCTCTGCACCCCGATGTCCCCATGTCCCCCCATCCCTGCACCCCAATGTCCCCATGTCCCTGCATCCCAATGTCCCCACGTCCCCCTGTCCCTGCACCCTGATGTCCCTGTGTCCCTGCATCCCAATGTCCCTGCGTTCCCGCACCCCGATGTCCTCACATCCCTGTCCCAACGTCCCCATGTCCCTGCACCCTGATGTCCCCCGTGTCCCCCCCCCCCGTGTCCCCCCCCCTGCACCGAGCCGCCCGGGCGCCGGGGGCAGGCAGGTGTCGAGGTGCCGCAGGCGCCGCTGCAGGGCCTGCAGCTGCCGCCGGGAGCCGCGCAGCAGAGCCTCGACGCCGCCGTGTCCCCCCCCCGCGTGTCCCCCCCCCGTGTGTCCCCCCCCCCCCGTGTCCCCCCCCCCGCACCGAGCCGCCCGGGCGCCGGGGGCAGGCAGGCGTCGAGGTGCCGCAGGCGCCGCTGCAGGGCCTGCAGCTGCCGCCGGGAGCCGCGCAGCAGAGCCTCGACGCCGCCGTGTCCCCCCCCCCGCGTGTCCCCCCCCCGTGTGTCCCCCCCCCCGTGTCCCCCCCCCCGCACCGAGCCGCCCGGGCGCCGGGGGCAGGCAGGCGTCGAGGTGCCGCAGGCGCCGCTGCAGGGCCTGCAGCTGCCGCCGGGAGCCGCGCAGCAGAGCCTCGACGCCGCCGTGTCCCCCCCCCCGTGTCCCCCCCCGTGTGTCCCCCATGTCCCCCCCGCACCGAGCCGCCCGGGCGCTGGGGGCAGGCAGGCGTCGAGGTGCCGCAGGCGCCGTTGCAGGGCCTGCAGCTGCCGCCGGGAGCCGCGCAGCAGAGCCTCGACGCCGCCGCGTCCCCCCCCCCCGCGTGTCCCCCCCCCGTGTGTCCCCCCCCCCGTGTCCCCCCCCCCCCCGCACCGAGCCGCCCGGGCGCCGGGGGCAGGCAGGCGTCGAGGTGCCGCAGGCGCCGTTGCAGGGCCTGCAGCTGCCGCCGGGAGCCGCGCAGCAGAGCCTCGACGCCGCCGCGCCGCCCGCCGCCCGCCGCCCGCCGCAGCTTCTCCGCCCCCTCCTGGATCTTCAGCTCCCGGCGGATCTCCCGGCGGATCCGCTCCCGCTCCGCCGCCACCGCCTCCGCCTCCGCCGCCACCGTCGCCTCCTCGGCGCCCAGCGCCTCCGCCTGCGCCCGGACGGCAGCTGCGTGGGCGCCCGGCCGCACCACGGGGCACGGGGGACACACACGGGGACACAGGACATGGGAGGACATGCAGGGACATGGGGACATGGGGACACAGGACATGGGAGGACACGCAGGGACATGGGGACACGGGGGGACACAGGGACACAGGAACATGGGGGGACACAAGGGACACGGGGAACAGGGGAACATGGCAGGATAGGGGGACATGGGAACACAAGGGGACACAGGACATGGGAGGACATGCAGGGACATGGGGACACGGAGGGACACGGGAACATGGGGGGACACAAGGGGACACGGGGAACAGGGGAACATGGCAGGATAGGGGGACATGGGGACACAAGAGGACACAAGGGGACACAGGGACATGGGGGGACATGGGGACACAAGAGGACATAGGGATATGAGGGGACATGGCGACACAGGGAGACACGGGGACACAGGGACACGGGAACATGGGGGGACACAAGGGGACACGGGGGGACACAGGGAACATGGCAGGACAGGGGGACATGGGGACACAAGGGGACACAAGAGGACACAGGGACATGGGACACGAGGGGACATGGGGACACAAGAGCACATAGGGATATGAGGCGACATGGGGACACAGGGAGAACACAAGGGGACACAAGGGGACACAGGTGGGACACGGGGACAGGGACACGGACGGGAGAGCAGGGGGCCTCACGGGGACACAGGGGGACACGGGGACACGAGGGAAGGAAGGGACACAGGTGGGACATGGCGGGGACACGGGGACAGGAATGGGGGACCAGGAGGTCACGTGGGACACAGGGCCGCACGGGGAATGGGGGGGTCGTGTGGGGACATGATGGGGACACGGGAGAAGGAGGGGACCCGGGTGGGACCCGGGGACAGGGACACGGGGACGGGGGGGGACCAGGGGGCCACGCATGGGCACGGGGCCACACGGGAAGGGGGTGACGTGCCCGGGCATGGTGGCGCCCGGGGGACACGAGCTCCGCGGGACACGTGGACGTGTCAGGACACGGAAGGGACATGGGGGACACCGCTGCCATGGCAGGGGGGGGACACAAGGACACAGACCGAGCTGGCACCGGGGGGGGGGGAGGTGGCAGCAACACCAGGCCTGAGCTCCCCCCGGACGCCTGGGTCCCTTGTCATGGCCCTGGGTGGGGCCCGGACGCCTGGGCCCCTTTTCCCACCCACGGGGGGGATTCGTGCCAGGACCGGATGCCTGGGCCCCTCCCATGTGTCCCCCCCCCCCCATGTGTCCCCCCCCCATGGTACCTGGGGGTCGCGTTGGGGACCGGGAAGGGCCATGGCGGCACCTCCTTCCTGCCGCTCGGCTCTGCTCGCGCCCCAAACGTCCCCCAAACCACTTCCCCTTCCCGCCCCGCCCCTGCTGCGGCCCTGCGCCCCCACCCCCACCCCGGGGCTGGGCCCCGCGTCCCCGGGTCCCCCCGGGTCCCCCCCCGGGATCCCCCCGGCCGGGGGGCACCGCCGGGCCTGGCGGGACCCCGAGAGCCCCGAACGGGGCCTGTCTCCATGCGCTGCCCACTCGCTCGCGCGCTCGACATGGCGCCTGGCTGCTGGGCCCATGGCGGGGGCCCAGGCGTCCGGGTACTGTGCACACACCCCCAGGGTGGGCTGGGGGGGCCCAGGCGTCCGGGCGCTGCACACACACACCCCCAGGGTGGGCCGGGGGGCCCAGGCGTCCGGGCGCTGCACACACACACCCCGGGGGGGTCGGGGGGCCCAGGCATCCGGGCGCTGTGCACACACACCCCAGGGGGGGGTCGGGGGGGCCCAGGCGTCCGGGACGACCCCCCTCCCCCAGCACGGCAAAGGGCTCAGGGTGGCCCCGGACGCCTGGGCCCCGGGCGCTGCCGGTGCGGGGCGGAAGCGGGGGAAGGGAGGCGCCCGGACGCCTGGGTTCACCGGGAGGCCGGAGACTCGCGGGGGGCGCCCGGACGCCTGGGCCCCTCCGGCCAAGAGGCGCGCGAGGGTCCCACGCGCGTGCGGCCGCCCGGACGCCGGGGTCCCCCCGGGTCCCCCCCCCTCCCCAGGGCCCAGGCGTCCGGGAAAGCGGGGGGGCGGGGGGGGGGGGGGGTTCTCCGGTGGGCCCAGGCGTCCGAGTGGGCCGGGCCCCTCCCTCCCCGGACGCCTGGGTTCCTCTTCCCCCTCCCCCGCACTTCCCCTTCCTTGTGCGTGGGGGGGGGGAGGGGCCGCGGTGCCGGACGCCTGGGTCCCCGGGGCCGGCGTTGCACGCGCGAGCGTGCACACGCGAGTGTGAGCTGAGGTGCGTGCGCACAGGTGCTCGTGCCCACGTGTGCGCACGCCTCGCGCCGGAGCTTCACACCCCGGTGCACACGTGTGCACAGCCCTCGTGCCGCTCCTCAGCTCCCGGTGCACACGCGTGTGCACAGCCCTCGTCCCGGTGCACACGCCCCGGTGCACACGCGTGCACACGCTTCATCCCGGTGCACACACGTGTGCACAGCCCTCGTCCCGGTGCACACGCCCCGGTGCACACGCGTGCACATGCTTCATCCCGGTGCACACACGTGTGCATAGCCCTCGTGCCGGTGCACACGCTCCGGTGCACACGCGTGTGCACCCCGTGCACCACCGCCTCGTGCCCGTGCCCCACGGAGGGGGGCTTGCAGGGGACGCGGGGCTGGGGGGGGGGCCGGTGTCGCCGGGGGGGGGGGGTCATAGGGGGGGTCCCGGTGCCGCTGGGGAGGGCGTCTCGGGGGGGGGGGGTCGCGGTCCCGGGGGGGTTCCCGGTCCCCGGGGGTGGGTTGTCCCGGTGCCGCTGCGCTTTGTCCGGGGCCGGGGGGGGGGGCGGGGGGGGCTCTACCTGCAGCGGGTCGGTGGCCATGTCCGCGGTGGCGCCGCCCCTCACCCCGCCGCCGCCGCCGCCGCCGCCGCCATCGCCGCCCGGTGCGGCCCCGCCCACCCGCCGCGCCGCCACCGCCCGGTGCGGCCCGACCCCGCCCACCTCCGAGGCCCCGCCCCGCCCGCAGCGCCGCCACCGCCCGGTGCGGCCCCGCCCACCCGCCGCGCCGCCACCGCCCGGTGCGGCCCGACCCCGCCCCCCGCCGAGGCCCCGCCCCGCCCGCAGCGCCGCCGCCGCCCGGTGCGGCCCCGCCCACCCGCCGCGCCGCCACCGCCCGGTGCGGCCCGACCCCGCCCCCCGCCGAGGCCCCGCCCCCGCCCGCAGCGCCGCCGCCGCCCGGTGCGGCCAGGCCCCGCCCACCCTCCGAGGCCCCGCCCCGCCCGCAGCGCCGCCACCGCCCAGTGCGGCTCCGCCCCCCGCCCCGCCCTACACGTGCGCGCGCGCGCACCGCCGTCACGTGGCCGCCGGGCGCGGCGGGGGGGCGGGGCCGCTGAGGTGGGCGGGGTTAAGGCGGGGCGGGGCCTGCGGGGGCGGGGCCAGCCCCCTTCCCCCTCCCCCGAGCATCCAGGGAGCCCCTATAGACCCCAGGACCCCCCCGACCCCCCCCCAGCCCCCTATGGGTCCCCCCAGAGCTCCCCAGGACCCCCGCACCCCATAGCCCCCCCCACAGACCCCCCCCCGAGACCCCTATGGGTCCCCCCAGAGCTCCCCGGGACCCCCGCACCCCATAGCCCCCCCCACAGACCCCCCCCCGAGACCCCTATGGGTCCCCCCCATAGCTCCCCGTGACCCCCGCACCCCACTGACAGACCCCTGGGATGCTCCTAGGACCCTATGGGGCCCCTATAGACCCCCTGCCCCCCCCACGAGACCCTGCATGGCCCCCATGGACCCCCCCATAGCCCCCATGGGCCCCCTATAGACCTCCAGGGACCCCTATGGCCCCATAGGTCCCCCCATAACACCCTAGGACCCCCTATAGCCTTCAAGGGACCCACATAACACCTATGGGTCCCCCGCAGCCCCTATGGGATCCTCATAGCCCCCATGGGCCCCTCCCCCCCATAGACTGGGGGGCACTGGGAGCACTGGGGGGGCACTGGGAAGGGAACTGGGAGCACTGGGGGGCACTGGGGGACACTGGGAGCACTGGGTGCCCTGAGGGAGCACTGGAAGGGAACTGGGAGCACTGGGGGGGCACTGGGAAGGGAACTGGGAGCACTGGGGGGCACTGGGGGGACACTGGGAGCACTGGGTGCCCTGAGGAGCACTGGGAAGGGAACTGGGAGCACTGGGGGGCACTGGGAGCCCTGGGGGGGGGGCACTGGGAGGGGAACTGGGAGCCCTGGGAGCCCTGGGGGGGCACTGGGAGCCCCGGGGGGGCACTGGGAGGGGAACTGGGAGCACTGGAAGCCCTGGGGGGCACTGGGAGCCCTGGGGGGGGCACTGGGAGGGGAACTGGGAGCACTGGGGGGCACTGGGAGCACTGGGAGCACTGGGGGGCACTGGGAGGGGAACTGGGAGCACTGGGGGGCACTGGGAGCCCTGGGGGGGGCACTGGGAGGGCGCGGGGGCCCCATCAGCCCCGGACGCCCGGGTCCTTGTGAAAGGTGAAAATATTTTTAATAATTATCAAAAAAAAACCACGCCGCCCCCTCCCCCCCCCCAGGGGGCACCCAAAGGGGCACCCCGGCGTGGGGGGGGGGGCACCCATGGGTGCCCGGGTTGGGGGGGGGGAGGGGACACGAAGGAGGCAGGAGGGTCCCGTACCGCGGCTGAAGCAGGAAAGTGCTGGCGTGAGCCGGGGGGGGGGGGGCACGGACCCCCCCCCCCCCTCGTGCAAGGGGCCTCGCACGGCTACATGCCCGACTCCTGGCGGGGCACCTGCGGGCGCAGCAGGGGGTCAGCGGGGCCGGGGAGGGGGGGGGGGACACGCCGCCCCCCCTGCGCCCCCCCATCCCGCCGCGGAGGGGCCCAGGCGTCCGGGCGCTCACCCGCGTGCTGCTGCCGCCGCCGCCGCCGCCGCTGGTGCTGGAGGTGCTGAACTCGGAGTAGCGCTTGGCGCCGGGGCACAGCCAGGCCCGGTACATGTCCCGCACCTGCGCCGCGGCACCGCACGCCTCGCACGAGAGGTCCGCGCACGAGGGGCCTGGTGCACGAGGACCCCACTGCACGAGGGGCCCATTGCACAAGAACCCCATTGCACGAGGGGCCCCACGCACGAGGGGCCCATTGCACGAGGGGTCCATTGCATGAGGACCCAATTGCACAAGGACCCCGTTGCACGAGGACCCCCCCGATGCACAAGGACACCCTGATGCACAAGGACCCCATTGCACGAGGACCCTGTTGCACGAGGACCCCCCCCCCAGTGCACAGAGACACCCTGCTGCATGAGGACCCCATTGCACCAGGACCCCTTGCACAAGGACCCCATTGCACGAGGACCCCCCCCGATGCACAGGGACACCCTGATGCACAAGGACCCCCAATGCACAAGGACCCCCCCAATGCACAGAGACACCCTGCTGCACGAGGACCCCCATTGCATGAGGACCCCCCTGATGCACAGAGACACCCTGCTGCACGAGGACCCCATTGCACGAGGACCCCGTTGCACAAGGACCCCCAATGCACGAGGACCCCCCCCCCAGTGCACAGAGACACCCTGCTGCATGAGGACCCCATTTGCACCAGGACCCCATTGCACGAGGACCCCCCCGATGCACAGGGACACCCCGCTGCACGAGGACCCCGTTGCACAAGGACCCCGTTGCACGAGGACCCCCAACGCCCCCCCCCGTCCCACGCCCGAGGACGCCGCGACCCCGCCAGGTGCAGATCAGGTGCCGGGGGGGGGGGACACGACACGCGGGGGCCCCCACCTGCCGGTGCGCCAGGCAGTGCAGCACGAGGATGAAGACGCCCTGGGTGCAGTTGAGCAGCGTGAAGAGGTAGGAGAGGGCGAGCGAGCGCGGCCCCAGCTGGAAGAGCCCCAGCACCCACGTGGTGCCCAGCAGGCAGAGCTGTGCCACCGCCGTCACCGTCATCACCCTGCGGCCGGGGGGGGGGGACAACACAGGGGGCGGCTCGCACGGGCCTCGCACGGGGGGGGGGGGTCCCGCGCCCACCGGCAGGCGGCGGCACCCCCTCGCGCCGGGGCTTTTCCTCCCGGCCCCGGGGGAGTCCTTGCGGCAAGGCCCTCGCACGGGGAAGGGCCTCGTGCACCGGGGGCCTCCTCGTGCCAGGGATCTCCTTGCACCAGGGATCTCCTTGCACGAGGGATGTATTTGCACAAGGAACCTCCTTGCACGAGGGACCTCCTTGCACCAGGGACCTCCTCACACCAGGGATGTATTTGCACAAGGGACCTCCTCACACCAGGGGCCTCCTCGCAGGAGGGATCTCCTTGCACGAGGGATCTCCTTGCACGGAGGATGTATTTGCACAAGGGATCTCCTTGCACCAGGGACCTCCTTGCACGAGGGGCCTCCTCGCACCAGGGATGTATTTGCACAAGGGACCTCCTTGCACCAGGGATCTCCTTGCACGAGGGGCCTCCTCGCACCAGGGATGTATTTGCACAAGGGACCTCCTTGCACGAGGGACCTCCTTGCACAAGGGACCTCCTTGCACGGAGGATGTATTTGCACAAGGGACCTCCTTGCACGAGGGACCTCCTTGCACAAGGGACCTCCTTGCACGGAGGATGTATTTGCACAAGGGATCTCCTTGCACGAGGGACCTCCTCACACGAGGGATGTATTTGCACAAGGGACTTCCTTGCACCAGGGATCTCCTTGCACGAGGGACCTCCTCACACGAGGGATGTATTTGCACAAGGGACTTCCTTGCACCAGGGATCTCCTCGCACCAGGGACCTCCTCGCACCAGGGATGTATTTGCACAAGGGATCTCTTTGCACAAGGAACCTCCTTGCACCAGGGATCTCCTCGCACGGGGGATGTATTTGCACAAGGGATCTCTTTGCACAAGGAACCTCCTTGCACTAGGGACCTCCTCACATGAGGGATGTATTTGCACAAGGAACCTCCTTGCACCAGGGACCTCCTCGCCCAAGCAACTTCCTCACACAAGAGCAGAGTCTTGTTGCAGGAGAAATCACCTTGCATGAGGGGCCTCCTTGCACAAGGGACCTCCTCGCACGAGGGACCTTCTCGCACAAGCAATCTCCTTGCACAAGCAACTTCCTTGCACAAGAGCAGTCTCGTTGCAGGAGAAACCACCTTGCACGAGGGACTTCCTTGCACAAGGGATGTCTTTGCACAAGGGACCTCCTTGCACGAGGGACCACCTTGCACAAGGGATCTCCTCTCACAAGGGACCTCCCTGCACAAGGGACCTCCCTGCACGAGGGACCTCCTCACACAAGGGACCTCCTTGCACAAGCGACCTCCTTGCACAAGGGGCCTTCTCACCCGGGGAGCCTCCCCCTCGCACGAGGGATTTGCACGCCTCCTGCCAAGCGCTCGCACGAGGGCCCCTGCTGCCCTTGTGCCCCCCCTGCCCCCCCGTGCCCCCCGTGTCCCCCGTGTCCCACCTCATCCTCCGCAGGTGCCCCATGTCAGGGTTGATGTCGCTGAACTTCTGCACCAGCTTCCAGATGGTGATGACGAAGATGATGGCGTTGATCTGGGGACAGGGGACACGGGGTGAGCGACACCAGGGACATATGGGGACACAGGGCTCAGTGACACAGGGGACAAGGGGGGGGACACGGGGTGACACTGAGGACACAGGGTGACACCAGGGATATATGGGGACACAGGGCTCAGTGACACAGGGGACAAGGGGGGGACACGGGGGGGGGACAGAGTGAGTGACACCAGGGATGTGAGGGGACACTGGGGGCTGAGTGACACTGGGGACATATGGGGACATGGGGCTCAGTGACACAGGGGACAAGGGGGGGACATGGGGTGACACTGGGGACACAGGGTGACACCAGGGATATATGGGGACACGGGGCTCAGTGACACAGGGGACAAGGGGGGGGACACGGGGGGGGCAGAGTGAGTGACACCAGGGATGTGAGGGGACACTGGGGGCTGAGTGACACTGGGGACATATGGGGACATGGGGCTCAGTGACACAGGGGACAAGGGGGGGACATGGGGTGACACTGGGGACACAGGGTGAGTGACACCAGGGATATATGGGACATGGGGCTTGGTGACACAGGGGACAAGGGGGGGGGACACAGGGGGCTGAGTGACACCAGGGCCATGGGGACAGGAAGGGACCTGGGGGGAGGCGGGGAAGGACACGGGGGGGACATGGGGGGACACCGGGGGGGGGGACACAGGGGGACATGAGGGGACACCAGGGGACACAGGGGGACACCGGGGGGGGGACCCGCGTGCTCACCGCGATGATGATGCAGACGGGCGCCCGGAAGCTCCAGCGGAAGCCACGCTCCAGCGACAGCCAGCAGCTGGGGACGGCGCGGGGACACTGGGGACACTGGGGACACTGGGGGGGGGGCAGGACGGGGGGGGGCGCCGGGGCACTGGGGGAACTGGGAGCACTGGGGGGGGCCGGGCCGGGCCGGGGCGCTGCTCTGTGCCGGGGGGGACGACGCAGGCGCGACGGCTGCCCGGGGCCCTGCACGTGCGAGGGGGATCCTGCACAAGGGGATCTTGTACGAGGGGATCTTGTATGAGGGGATCTCGCACGAGGGGATCTTGCACGAGGGGATCTTGCACGAGGGGATCTTGTATGAGGGGATCTTGTATGAGGGGATCTTGCACGAGGGGTCTCGCACGAGGGGATCTTGTACGAGGGGATCTTGTATGAGGGGATCTCGCACTAGGGGTCTCGCACGAGGGGATCTCGCACGAGGGGGTCTCGCATGAGGGGGTCTCGCATGGGGGGGATCTTGCATGAGGGAGCTCTCACATAAGGGGATCTCACACGAGGAGGGTCTCTTGCACAAGGGGTCTCTTGCACGGGGGGGATCTCGCATGAGGGGATCTTGCACGAGGGGATCTCGCACGAGGGGATCTCACACGAGGGGATCTTGTATGAGGGGGCTCTTGCACAAGGGAGCTCTCATGAGGGAGCACTCGCACGAGGGGATCTTGCACGAGGGGATTTCCCATGAGGCGATCTCGCATGAGGGGATCTTGCACGAGGGAGCTCTTGCACAAGGGGGCTTTCACACGAGGGGTCTCTCGCACGGGGGGGTCTCGCACGAGGGGGGATCTCGCACGAGGGGGGTCTCTCGCACAAGGGGGATCTCACACGAGGGGATCCTGCACGAGGGGGATCTCGCACGAGGGGGGATCTCACATTGGGGGGTCTCTCACACAAGGGGGGATCTCGCATGGGGGGGGGTCTCTTGCACGAGGGGTCTCTCGCACGGGGGGGGTCTCTCGCACAAGGGAACTCTCACACGAGGGGAATCTCACACGAGGGGTCTCTCGCACGGGGGGGGGTCTCCCGCGGGGGTGGGGGGGGCGTCACTCACTGCTGCTCGGTGCCGTAGCCCTGGGGGAAGATGGCGGCGGCGACGGCGACGACGAGGGCGGGCGGCCCGTAGCCGGCGAGCAGCAGGTGCCGGGGCCGCAGCGCCGCGGGGGCGAAGACGCGCACCAGCAGCACGTAGAGGTGCAGCCCCTCCAGGCCCATCCAGCAGAAGGCGGCCACGAAGGAGAAGTGCAGCAGCCCCGCCACCGCCGCGCACGCCGCCTGCGCACGCACCCCGGATCGCACCGCGGCTCGCACGGGGACGCGCACGGGCACGCGCACGGGGACGCGCACGCCGCCTGCGCCGCCGACGCACGCACCGCGAATCGCACTGCGACTCGCACGCACGCCTCACATGGGGACTCGCACGGGGACCCGCATGGGGACCTGCACGGGGCCTCGCATGGGGCTGCACACAGGGACTCACACAGGGCCGCGCACGGGGACCCGCACAGGGTGCACATGGGGACTCGCATGGGGCCTTGCACGGGGACTCGCACGGGGACTTGCACAGGGACTTGCACAGGGACTTGCACCAGGACTTGCACGGGGACTCACACGGGGGACTTGCATGGGGACTTGCACAGGGACTCGCACAGGGACCCGCACAGGCCACGCACAGGGGCTTGCACGGGGACTCACATGGGGACTCGCACGGGGACTTGCACAGGGACTCACACGGGGACTCGCATGGGGACCCACATGCCACCTGCACCGCCAATGCATGCACCAGGACTCACACGGGGACTCGCACGGGGCCACGCATGGGGATTTGCACGGGGACTCACATGGGGCCTTGCAAAGGGACTCGCACAGGGACTTGCACAGGGACTCGCACAGGGACTCACATGGGGACTCGCATGGGGCCGCGCACGGGGACTCGCACGGGGACTTGCATGGGGACTCACATGGGGCCGCGCACGGGGACTGGCACGGGGCCGCACATGGGGACTTGCGTGGGGAATCGCACGGGGACTCGCACGGGGCCACACACGGGGACTTGCGTGGGGAATCGCACGGGGACTCGCACGGGGCCGCGCATGGGTCACGCACAGGGCCGCGCACGGAGACCCGCACGGGGTGCGCACGGCGCTGCATCCCCCTTGCACGAGCGCCCCGTAACCTTCCCTTCCGCACCCCCTGCGAGCACCAGCCCCCCTGCGCCCCCCTGCGCCCCCCTTGCACATGCGCCCCCCCCTTGCACGTGCACGATACCCCCCTTCCCTCCACGACCAGCAAGCACACAGCCCTTGCACGCTCACCTCGCACGAGGACCCCCCCTTGCACGTGCACGATACCCCCCTTCCCTCCACGACCAGCAAGCACACAGCCCTTGCACGCTCGCCTTGCACGAGGACCCCCCCTCGCACGTGCACGCCCGCAGCCTCCCCGTTTGCAGCCAGCCCCGTGCAAACCCCACCGCAGCCCCTCGCCCACCCTTGCACACCCTCGCACGCCCTTGCACACCCGCGCCCGCCCTCGCCCGCCCTTGCCCGCCCGGGGGCCGCACCCGGTTGGCGGTGCGCTCGACGCCCAGCAGGAAGGTGCCGTGGGCCACGAAGAGGCAGGCGCAGAGGTGCAGGTGGATGGTGGTGCGCGGCCCCTGCAGCGCCCGGCACAGCACGAAGGTGACGATGGCCAGCAGCAGGCACAGCAGCGACAGCGACAGCCCCACCTTCGTCACCACGTCCAGGGCCCACGCCTGGGGGGGGGGACGGGACACGAGGACGTCAGACCCCCCCCACGGCCACAGGGGACCCAGACGCCTGGGTCCTTCCCCGCCCCGCCGTGCCTCAGTTTCCCCATGAGGCTCAGGGGACCCAGGAGTCCGGGGGGGCAAAGGGGTCCTTAGGGTGCTCTAGGGTGTCCCATGGGGGTCTGGGGGGGTCCCGCATGGGGCTGGGGGGGTCCTAGGGGGGTTTTGGGGGTCCCAGGAGTCCTGGTAGATACCCAAGCTGCAGGGGTGGTTTGGGGGCTAATACAAAGCCCTGGGGGGGGATTTTGGGGGGGTCTTGGGGGGGTTTCAGAGGGTTGGGGAGGATTTTGGGGGGGCCCTAGGGGCTCCCAGGGGTCCTAGGAAGGGTTTGGGGGATCCCAGGGGGTTTCAGGGGTCCCAGAGGGGCTTCAGGGATCCCAGGGGAGGTTTGGGGGGTCCCAGGGGGTCCCAGAAGGGTTTTGGGAGGTCCGGGGGGGGGGGGTTGGGGGATCCCAGTGGGGTCCCAAGAGTCCCAGGGGGGTTTTGAGGGTCCCAGGAGGGTTTCAGGGGGTCCAGGGGGGTTTCGGGGGTCCTGGGGGTCTTCAGGGGATCCAGGGGGTCCCAAGAGTCCCAGGAGGGTTTTGGGGATCCCAGGGGGGTCCCAGGAGTCCCAGGGGGGTTTTGGGGGGGGGTCACAGGAGGGTTTCAGGGGGTCTGGGGGTTTTGGGGGTCCTGGGGGGTTTCAGGGGATCCAGGGGGTCCCAGGAGTCCCAGGGGGGTTTTGGGGATCCCGGAGGGATCCCAAGAGTCCCAGGGGGGTTTTGAGGGTTGCAGGAGGGTTTCAGGGGGCCTGGGGGTGTTTGAGGGTCCCAGGGGGTTTTGGGGGGTTCCAGAGGGTCCCAGGAGTCCCAGGAGGGTTTGGGGGGTCATGGGGGGGTTTCAGGGGTCCCAGGGAGGTTTCAGGGGTCCTGGGGGTTTTGGGGGTCCCAGGGGGGTTTCAGGGGGTCCGGGGGGGGTTTTGGGGGTCCCAGGGGGGTTTGGGGGTTCCAGGGGGTCCCAGGAGTCCCAGGGGGGTTTTGAGGGTTGCAGGAGGGTTTCAGGGGGTCCAGGGGGTGTTTGAGGGTCCCAGGGGGTTTTGGGGGGTTCCAGAGGGTCCCAGGAGTCCCAGGAGGGTTTGGGGGGTCATGGGGGGGTTTCAGGGGGTGCGGGGGGAGTGCAGGGGTCCCAGGGGGGTTTGGGGGTTCCAGGGGGTCCCAGGAGTCCCAGGGGGGTTTTGGTGGGTCCCAGGGGGGTTTCAGGGGTCCTGGGGGGTTTGGGGGTCCCAGGGGGGTTTCAGGGGTCCCGGGGGGGTTCGGGGCCCCCCCACCTGGGGCTCGTAGAAGGCGAGGAGCACGGCGAAGCTGGTGAGGTGGTCGCAGGCGCAGGCGCTGCCGGGGGGGTCGCTGGCCGTGGCCACCACCCGGCACCCGTCGGTGGCCCACACCTGGTGCTCGGGGTGCCAGAAGGCGCAGAGCAGCTCCCCGCCGCGCCGGGGGTCCTGGGGGGCCGGGGGGGGGTCAGCGGGGGCCCCTCCACCTTGCATGGGGGGGACCCAAGGGTGCTCTTCTCCCATGGCGGGGGGGGGGCTTGGGGGTCCCAGCCCCTTTATGCGTCCCCTGGGGGGTCCCCCATCCCCCTTTGGGGGTGCCCCACATCCCCCATGGGGTCTCCCGTCACCCTGGGGGGGTCCTGTGTCCCTTTGGGAGTGCCCCATCACCCTGGGGGGGTCCCCATCACCCTGGGGGGTGGCTCTGTCCCCCTTTGGGGTCCCAAGAGGGTCCCCAAGTCTCTTGGGGAGGGGGTGTCCCATGCTTTCGGGGGGGGGGTTCCTCTCAACCTGGTGGGGGGGGAGCATCCCCCTTGGGGGTGTCCTTGTCACCCTGGGAGGGTCCTCATCCCCTACCTGGGTTCCTGTCCCTTCCTGAGGGTCCCCATCCCCTTTTGGGGGTCCCTGTCCCCTTTTGGGGGTCCCCATCCCCTCCCAATGGTCCCCATCCCCTCCCAATGGTCCCCATCCCCTTTGGGGGTTGCTGTCCCCTCCCAATGATCCCCATCCCCTTTTGGGCGTCCCTGTCTCCTCCTGAGCTTCCCTGTCCCCTTTGGGGGTCCTTGTCCCCTCCTGATGATCCCCATCCCCTTTGGGGGTCCCTGTCCTCTCTTGGGGGGGTCCCTGTCCCCTCCCAATGACCCCCATCCCCTTTTTGGGGTCCCCATCCCCTTTTGGGGTCCCCGTTCCCTCCTAAGGGGGGTCCCCATCCGCTTTGAGGGTCCCCAGCCCCTCCTGAGGGTCCCTGCCCCCTTTGGGGGTCCTCGTCCCCTCTCAATGATCCCCATCCCCTTTGGGGGTCCCCATCCCCTTTTGGGGGTCCCTCTCCCTTCCCAATGATCCCCATCCCCTTTGGGGGTCCCAATCTCCTTTTGGGGTCCCCCTCCCCCTTTGGGGGTCCCCCTCCCCCCCCCCAAGAGGGTCCCCAGCCCCTTTGGGGGTCCATGTCCCCTTTGGGGGGGTCCCCATCCCCTCCCAATGATCCCCATCTCCTTTTGGGGGTCGCCATCCCCTCCCAAGGGGGTCCCCATCCCCTTTGGGGGTCCCCAGCCCCTTCTGAGGGTCCCCAGCCCCTTTGGGGGTCCCTGTCCCCCCCCAAGAGGGTCCCCGCCTCACCGGGGGCGGGTGGGCGAAGCGGAGGGCGACGCCGGCGGGGCCGGGGGGCCGGGGCCGGGCGACGAAGGCGGAGGCCACGGGCGAGAGGAGGCGGTAGGAGGGGGGGCCCCGCGCCCCGGGGGGGCCCAGGCGCTCCCAGCCCCCCCAGCGCACCCGCGCCGCCCCCTCCAGCGCCCGGCCCAGCGCCGGCGCCGAGAGCAGGGCCGCCAGCGCCCAGCCTGCGGGGGGGGGACGCGCTGACACCCCCAACCCCTGAACCCCCCCGGAGCCCCCCAAACCCCCCTGGAGCCCCCCAGCTCCCTACGGACCCCCCAACTCCCCCCCCAGGGACCTCCAGATCCCCCCCAGCACCCTAGGAACCCCCCCAGAACCCCCCAGGGACCTACAAGATTCCCCCCCCCAGCACCCTAGGGATCCCCCCAGATACCTCTCATGAGCCCCAGGACCCCCCCAGCACCCTAGGGACCCCCCCAGACCCACCCCAGGGAGCTCCAGACCCCACCAGCACCCTAGGAACCCCCCCAGAACCCCCCAGGGACCTACAAGACCCCCCCCCCCCAGCACCCTAGGGACCCCCCCAGATACCTCCCAGGAGCCCCAGGATCCCCCCCAGCACCCTTGGGACCCCCCCAGCATCCTAGGGACCCCCCCAGACCCACCCCAGGAACCTCCAAGACCCCCCCCAGCACCCTAGGGATCCCCCCAGATACCTCCCAGGAGCCCCAGGACCCCCCAGCACCCTAGGGACCCCCCCAAATCCACCCCAGGAACCTCCAAGACCCCCCCCAGCACCCTAGGGATCCCCCCAGATACCTCCCATGAGCCCCAGGACCCCCCAGCACCCTAGGGACCCCCCCAAACCCACCCCAGGAACCTCCAAGACCCCCCCCAGCACCCTAGGGACCCCCCAGACCCACCCCAGGGACCTCCAAGACCCCCCCCAGCACTCTAGGGACCCCCCAGACCCACCCCAGGGACCTCCAAGACCCCCCCCAGCACCCTAGAGACCTCCCCAGATACCTCCCAGGAGCCCCAGGACCCCCCAGCACCCTAAAGACCCCCCCAAACCCACCCCAGGAACCTCCAAGACCCCCCCAGCACCCTAGGGATCCCCCCAGATACCTCCCATGAGTCCCAGGACCCCCCCAGCACCCTAGGGACCCCCCCAGCACCCACCCCAGGAACCTCCAGATCCCCCCAGCACCCTAAAGACCCCCCCGAACCCACCCCAGGAACCTCCAAGACCCCCCCCAGCACCCTAGAGACCCCCCCCAGCACCCTAGGGACCCCCCCAAATGCACCCCAGAAACCTCCAGGACCCCCTCCAGCACCCTAGGGACCCTCCAGACCCCCCCCAGATACCTCCCATGAGCCCCAGGACCCCCCCAGCACCCTAGGGACCCCCCCAGCACCCACCCCAGGAACCTCCAGATCCCCCCAGCACCCTAAAGACCCCACCCGAACCCACCCCAGGAACCTCCAAGACCCCCCCCAGCACCCTAGGGACCCCCCAGACCCACCCCAGGGACCTCCAAGACCCCCCCCAGCACCCTAGAGACCCCCCCAGATACCTCCCAGGAGCCCCAGGACCCCCCAGCACCCTAAAGACCCCCCCAAACCCACCCCAGGAACCTCCAAGACCCCCCCAGCACCCTAGGGATCCCCCCAGATACCTCCCATGAGTCCCAGGACCCCCCAGCACCCTAGGGACCCCCCCAAATCCACCCCAGGAACCT
Organism: Apteryx mantelli; assembly: GCF_036417845.1. Lineage (NCBI taxonomy): Eukaryota > Metazoa > Chordata > Aves > Apterygiformes > Apterygidae > Apteryx > Apteryx mantelli. Next base: position 47,164 of record NW_027118621.1, on the reverse strand, counting down.
CCAAGACCCCCCCCAGCACCCTAGGGACCCCCCAGACCCACCCCAGGAACCTCCAAGACCCCCCCCAGCACCCTAGGGATCCCCCCAGATACCTCCCAGGAGCCCCAGGATCCCCCCAGCACCCTAGGGACCCCCCGAATCCACCCCAGGAACCTCCAAGACTCCCCCCAGCACCCTAGGGATCCCCCCAGATACCTCCCATGAGCCCCAGGACCCCCCAGCACCCTAGGGACCCCCCCCAAATCCACCCCAGGAACCTCCAAGACCCCCCCCAGCACCCTAGGGACCCCCCAGACCCACCCCAGGGACCTCCAAGACCCCCCCCAGCACCCTAGAGACCCCCCCAGATACCTCCCAGGAGCCCCAGGACCCCCCAGCACCCTAAAGACCCCCCCAAACCCACCCCAGGAACCTCCAAGACCCCCCCAGCACCCTAGGGATCCCCCCAGATACCTCCCATGAGTCCCAGGACCCCCCCAGCACCCTAAAGACCCCCCCCGAACCCACCCCAGGAACCTCCAAGACCCCCCCCAGCACCCTAGAGACCCCCCCAGCACCCTAGAGACCCCCCCAAATGCACCCCAGGAACCTCCAGGACCCCCTCCAGCACCCTAGGGACCCTCCAGACCCCCCCAGATACCTCCCAGGAGCCCCAGGACCCTCGGCCCCCCCCCCCAACCCCCTGGAGCTGTCCCCGGCCGTGTGTCCCCCCCCCCCCGTACCGGTGTCCCCGTCCGCGGCCACCTCTCCGGGCACCTCCAGCTGCACCTGGGGGTCCTGCAGGCGCAGGGGGCCGCGGGGGGGGCCGTGGCGCACGGCCAGCCGCAGCTCTGCCGGGGATGGGGACGGGGACGACGTCACCCCCCCCGCCGCCGGGGACATGGCACGCGGGCGGGGGGGGGCAGCAGGGGACAGGCTGGATGCTGCGGGGGGGCACCCGTGGGGGGACGGGGACATCGTGGGGACGGGGACCTCACAAGGGACACCATGGGGATGGGGACACCATGGGGAACGGGGACATGGCAAGGGGACACCCAGGGGGACAGGGACACTGCGGGGTTGGGGACACCGTGGGGACAGGGACACCATGGGGTTGGGGACACCGTGGGGAACAGGGACACTGTGGCAGACAGGGACAACGGCAAGGGGACACCCAAGGGGGACAGGGACACCGTGGGGACAGGGATGCTATGGGGTTGGGGACAGGGACACCATGGGGACACCAAGGGGACAGGGACACTATGGGGATGGGGACCTCGCAAGGGGACACCGTGGGGACAGGGACACTGTGGAGGATGGGGACACCATGAAGGATGGGGACAACCGTGGGAACGGGGGACACCTCGCAAGGGGACACCGTGGGGACAGGGACACCATGGAGGACGGGGACAGGGACACCAGGAGGAGACACCATAAGAGAACGCCATAAGGGACAGGGACACCATAGGGATGGGGACACTGCAAGGGGACACCATAGGGGACAGGGACACCGTGAGGGGACACCGCGAGGGACACCATAGGGGATGGGGACACCATAGGGGACGGGGACACCGCGAGGGGCCACCTGTGCCGTTGGCGGAGGTGACGGTGACGGTGGCCTCGGGCAGGCGGGCGCCGCCCTCCGCACCAGCTCCTCGGTGGCGGCCAGCAGCGCGGTGACCTCGCGGTGACGGTGACGCGCCGCCGCCGCCGGCCCCGGCGTCCCCGGGCCCAGCGCCCCGTCCAGGATGTCCACCAGCGCCTGCGTTTGGGGGGGGGGGGGGGACACCGCCACCGCTGCCACCCCCCCGCATGTCCGGGACCCCCCAAAACCCCCGGGACCCCCCCAAACCCCCCTGCACCTCTGGGACCCCTCAAACCCCCCAGACCCCCCCAAAGTCCCCCTGCACCTCCGGGACCCCCCAGGACCCCCCCCAAACCCCCCTGGGCCTCCAAGACCCCCCAAAACCCCCAGGACCCCCCCCAAAACCCCCCTGCACCTCCGGGACCCCCCAGGACCCCCGGGAGCCCCCCCTGTGCCTCCGGGACCCCCCAAAACCCCCGGGACCCCCCCAAACCCCCTGCGCCTCTGGGACCCCCCCAGGACCCCCCCAAACCCCCCTGGGCCTCCAAGACCCCCCAAAACCCCCAGGACCCCCCCCCCAAAACCCCCTGCACCTCCGGGACCCCCCAGGACCCCCGGGAGCCCCCCTGTGCCTCCGGGACCCCCCAAAACCCCCGGACCCCCCCAAACCCCCCTGCGCCTCTGGGACCCCCCCAGGACCCCCCCAAACCTCCCTGCACCTTTGGGACCCCTTCAGGACCCCCCCCAGGGCCCCTGAGCCCCCCCCCCCCAAAAAAACTCCAGGACCTCTAGGACCCCCTCAGACCCCCCCAAATTTCCCCTGACTGCTGGGGACCCCCCCCCAGACCCCCCCCAAATTTCCCTCCTAAATGACCCCCCCCCAAGACCCCCCCCTGCACCCAAGGGACCCCCCCAAGGCCACCTCCAGACCCCCCCACCCAAGAGACCCCCCCAGGGCCTCCACCCAAGGGCCCCCCAAGCACCCCAGAGCCCCCCCACCCAAGGGCCCCCCCCCAGGTCTCCCCCCCCCCGGGCCCCCCCCCCACCTGCAGGAACTCGCGGGGCTCCAGCCCCCCTGCAGCTCCCCGTAGAGCCGGGCCAGCGTCTCCGTCACCGCGCAGGGCGCCTGGGGGGGGGGCACCGGGACCCCCGCGCTGGCACCGACCCCCCCCCCCGGAAGCGGGGACCCCCCCCTCCCCGTGCCGCAATCCCCCTCCCAGGGCTCTGGGGACACCCGAAGGTGACACGTTTCCTCCCCCCCCCCCAGGGCCTCCGCCAAGGTGACATGTCACCCCCCAGGGTCCCCCTAAGGTGACATGTCCCCCCCCAAGGCCATAGGGACCCCCTAAGGTGACATGTCCCCCCCCCAGACTATAGGCACCCCTTAAGGTGACATGTCACCCGCCCCAAGGTCCCCCTATGGTGACATGTGTCCCCCCCCCCCAAGGCCATAGGGACCCCCTAAGGTGACATGCCACCCCCCAGGGTCCCCCTATGGCGACATGTCCCCCCCTCAAGGCCATAGGGACCCCCCTAAGGTGACATGTCCCCCCCCCAAAGACTATAGGCACCCCCTAAGATGACGTGCCACCCCCCAAGGTCCCCCTATGGTGACACGTCACCCCCCCAAGGCCATAGGGACCCCCTAAGGTGACATGTCCCCCCCCAGGGACCCCCCAAGGTGACATGTCCCCTCCCCAGACCATAGGGACCCCCTAAGGTGACATGTCCCCCCCCAAAGACTATAGGCACCCCCTGAGGTGACATGTCCCCCCCCAGACCATAGGGACCCCCCCGAGGTGACGTGTCCCCTCCCCCCCAGGGTCCCCCTAGGGGTGCCACGTCCCCCCTCACCTGCCCGTCGGGACACAGCTCTGGTGGCAGCGGGGGCAAGCGTCTCATCTGGGGGGGGGGGGGGACACACATGGAGCAGCGTTGGGGACAGCCAGGCCCCTCGCACGTCCCCGTGCCACACGAGTGTGCGAGGGCCTCGCACGGCGCCCGGGGTGCGTGTGTGTGTGTGTGTGTGCAAGCGGCGAGCGTGCAAACGCCCCCTCTGCGCACGAGGGCTCCCGCTCGCACGCGAGTGTGCAACGCGGGTGCAAGGCGCCGCCTGCGCCCCGTGCAAAATGCTCGTGCGCGCGCACGTGCAAAGGCGGCCGGGTGCAAAGTCACGCGCGTGCGTGCGAAACGCCCCCAGCCGTGCGCAGGCGGCTCGTGCACACGCACGCGGGGGCGAACGACGCCGTGTGCAAAGCGGCACGTGTGCAAAACTCCGCAGGAGCCCGACGGGTCCGTGCAAGGCACCGACGCACGCGCACGCGTGTGAGCGCTCCCGCGTGCAAACGCACACGGGAGCGCGCCAGCTCGGTGCAAGCCACCGACGCACGTGCGCACACGCACAAGCACTCGCAAGTGCAAACACACACGTGAGCACACCAGCCCCGTGCAAGCCACCGACACACGTGCACACACGAGCACTCCCACGTGCAAATGCACACGTGAGTGCACCAGCTCTGTGCAAGCCACTGACACACGTGCACACACATGAGCACTCCCACGTGCAAATGCACACGTGAGTGCACCAGCTCTGTGCAAGCCACTGACACACGTACACACACACGAGCACTCCCACGTGCAAATGCACACGTGAGTGCACCAGCTCTGTGCAAGCCACTGACACACGAGCACTCCCATGTGCAAACGCATGTGTGAGCGCAGCAGCTCTGTGCAAGCCACTGACACACGTGCACACACCCGAGCGCTGCCACGTGCAAACGCACGCGTGAGCGCAGCAGCCCCGTGCGAGGCGCCACTTACTCTCGCACGCGGCGCGGCCGGCGAGCCACACGCCCTGCCCCGGGGGGCACACGCACGCGTACGAGCCCGCCGTGTTGTGGCACCGGGCCACGGCCCCGCACACGGGCTGCCGGCACTCGTCCACGTCTGCGGGGACACGCGTGAGCGAGGGGGACGCTGGCCCCCGTGCACGCCTGGCGTGCAAGCACCAGGATCCGGTCCCCATGCATGCCTGGTGTGCAAGCACCAGGATCCACATCCTTGTGCACACCTGGCGTGCAAGCACCAGGATCCGGTCCCCATGCACGCCTGGTGTGCAAGCACCAGGATCCACATCCCCATGCACACCTGGCGTGCAAGCACCAGGATCTGTGTCCGTGGGCACACCTGGTGTGCACACACCAGGATCCAGTCCCCGTGCACGCCTGGCGTGCAAGCACCAGGATCCACATCCCCATGCACACCTGGCGTGCAAGCACCAGGATCTGTGTCCGCGGGCACACCTGGTGTGCACACACCAGGATCCAGTCCCCGTGCACGCCTGGCGTGCAAGCACCAGGATCCACATCCCTGTGCACGCTTGGTGTGCAATCATCAGGATCCACATCCCCATGCACACCTGGCGTGCAAGCACCAGGATCCACATCCTTGTGCACATCTGGCGTGCAAGCACCAGGATCCGGTCCCCATGAACACCTGGCGTGCAAGCACCAGGATCCACATCCCTGTGCACACCTGGCGTGCAAGCACAAGGATCCGGTCCCCATGAATGCCTGGTGTGCAAGCACCAGGATCCGGTCCCCATGAATGCCTGGCGTGCAAGCACCAGGATCCGTGTCCCCGTGCATGCTTGGTGTGCAAGCACCAGGATCCACATCCCTGTGCACGCTTGGTGTGCAATCATCAGGATCCACATCCCCATGCACACCTGGCGTGCAAGCACCAGGATCCACATCCTTGTGCACATCTGGCGTGCAAGCACCAGGATCCGGTCCCCATGAACACCTGGCGTGCAAGCACCAGGATCCACATCCCTGTGCACACCTGGCGTGCAAGCACAAGGATCCGGTCCCCATGAATGCCTGGTGTGCAAGCACCAGGATCCGGTCCCCATGAATGCCTGGCGTGCAAGCACCAGGATCCGTGTCCCCGTGCATGCTTGGTGTGCAAGCACCAGGATCCACATCCCTGTGCACACCTGGCGTGCAAGCACCAGGATCCGGTCCCTGTGCACACCTGGCATGCAGTCACCAGGATCTGGTCCCCTGTGCACACCTGGCGTGTCCCCATGGGGATCCGCTCTCCGTGCACGCCTGGCATGCAAGCACCAGGATCCATGTAAGCCCCGTGCACACCTGGCATGACCCCACGGGGATCCGCTCTCCGTGCACAGCTGGCGTGCAAGCACCAGGATCTGGTCCCTGTGCACACCTGGCGTGTCCCCATGGGGATCCGCTCCCCGTGCACGCCTGGCGTGTCCCCATGGGGATCCACTCCCCGTGCATGCCTGGCTTGCAAGCACGGGGATCCTGTCGCCGTGCACGCTACCTGTGCACACGTGCAGCGGGTCGCGGGAGCTCTTCCCGAAGCCGGGCGCGCAGGCGCAGGCGAAGCCGCCCGGGCGGTTGACGCAGAGCCCGTGCGGAGCGGCACAGCTCGGGGCTGGCCTGGCACTCGTCCACGTCTGCAACGAGAGCGCCGGGCCTCAGGGCGCCGGGCGGCACGCTCGCGTGCAAGCACACCCGCGGCGGTGGCACGGGGCTCGCCATGCCGAGCGCGGGCGGAACCGGCACGTGGGGGCATGCAGGGGGGCCTGCGCGCTCACGCGTGGGGGGGGGACACGCGCACGAGAAACCTTGCACGCTCACGGGTGCAGAGCTTGCACGCTTGTGCATGGCAGAGCCCTTGCACGCTCATGCACTAGGGTGAACAAACTGCACATTTGCACGCGAGCGCTTTGCACAGCGGTGCCTGAGCCTAACAGAGCCGTCACACGCTTGTGCATCGGTGAGCAAGGCGCATCGATACACAAACGCTTTTGCACAACGGTGCCTGCAGGTTCCCTTGCACGCTTGTGCACAACAGCAAACAAGATGGCGTGTTTGCACACGAGCACTTTGCACAACAGCAGCTGGGGCTGCAAGGCCCTCGCACGCTTGTGCATCGGTGAACAAGGCACGATTGCACGTGAGCACTTTGCACAACGGCGTCTGGGCCTGCCGGGCCTCGCACGCCTGTGCACAACAGTGGACAAGACGGCACGCTGCACACGAGCACTTTCCACAACAGTGCCTGGAAACTCCTTGCACGCTTGCATGCACCAGCAAAGAAGATGGGATGTTTGCACACGAGCGCTTTGCACAACAGCACCTGAGTCTGCACCGACCTCGCATGCATTGGTGAACAAGGCACGTTTGCACACGAGCACTTTGCACGCTGAACCTGCCAGGCCCCTCGCACGCTTGTGCATTGGTGAACAAGGCAGCTTTGCACACGAGCACTTTGCACACTGCACCTGCCGGTCCCTCGTACACTTGTGCATTGGTGAACAAGGCACGATTGCACACGATTGCTTTGCACACTGTGCCCTGCCGGGCCCTCGCACGCTTGTGCATTGGTGAACAAGGCAGCTTTGCACATGAGCACTTTGCACACTGCCTGCCGGTCCCTCGCGCGCTTGTGCATTGGTGAACAAGGCACGATTGCACACGAGCGCTTTGCACATGGTGTCTGCCGGTCCCTTGCACACTTGTGCATTGGTGAACAAGGCCGATTGCACACGAGCACTTTGCACACGGTGCCTGCAGGCCCTCGCACGCTTGTGCATTGGTGAACAAGGCATGTTGCACACAAGCACTTTGCACGCTGCACCTGCCAGGCCCTCACATGCTTGTGCATTGGTGAACAAGGCACGTTTGCACACGAGCACTTTGCACGCTGCACCTGCCAGGCCCTCACACGCTTGTGCATTGGTGAACAAGGCACGTTTGCACACGAGCACTTTGCACACTGCACCTGCCAGGCCCTCGCACGCTTGTGCATTGTGAACAAGGCATGTTGCACACAAGCACTTTGCACGCTGCACCTGCCAGGCCCTCGCACGCTTGTGCATTGGTGAACAAGGCACGTTTGCACATGAGCACTTTGCACGCTGCACCTGCCAGGCCCTCGCACGCTTGTGCATTGGTGAACAAGGCAGGTTTGCACACGAGCACTTTGCACACTGCCTGCCGGGCCCTTGCACGCTTGTGCGCACCGGCGAAGGGGACAGCGCGTTTGCACGAGGGCCCGGCACCGTCACACTCACACCCGCGGGGCCCTCGCACGCTCGTGCACGGTGCTGCCCATTTGCACGCACGCGTTTTGCACAACGGTGCCCGCGGGGCCCTCGCACGCTCACCCCCCCCGCTCTCGCACGCAGCGCCGGGGAGGGAAACGAGGCTGGGCCAGGACTTCCCCCCCCTCCCCCCCCCGCCCAAGGGGCCCAAGGCGTCCGGGCCCCCCCACCCTGGGCCTCCTTGAGCCACTTCCTCCCACCACAGTGTGCGGGGGGGGGGGGGGGGGGCAGCAACACGCCACAACACGCGATAACATGCCACGACACGGACCCCACGGGGGAGGGGGGGCTGGCACCCCCCCAGAACTGGCTGCAGCCCCCCAACTTTGACCCCTCCCCGTTAAAGAGGGGGGAGATGGGGGGGCCCAGAGGGTTGTTGGGGTCCCGGGGGGGATGTTGGGGGGCTACGGGGGGACCTGGGGGGCTGAGGGGGTCCTGGGGGGGGATGGGACACTGGGGGGTTCCCAAGGGGATTTGGGGGTCCCCAGGGGGGTGTATGGGGGCCATGGGGGGGGGTTACAGGGGTCCGGGAGGATTCAGGGGTCCTGGGGAGGGTTGGGGGGGTCCAAGAGGATCTGGGGGTCAGGAGCATTTAGGGGTCCTGGGGGGGGATTCAGAGGTCCCGGGGGGGGGATTATTGGGGGGGACCCCAGAGGATTTGGGGGTCCTAAGGGGAACATGGGGTCCAGGAGGACTCAGTGTCCCGGGGGGGGGATGTGGGGGGTCCCAGAGTGGTGTATGGGGGTCCAGGGGGGGGATTTGGGGGTCCAGGGGGGGGATTCAGGGGTCCTGGGGTCCCAGGATGGGGAACAGGGGCCCTGGGGGGGATTTGGGGGTCTCAGGGGTGGGTTGGGGGGGGAAACAGGAGTCTCAGGGGAGATTTGGGGGGTCCTGGAGTCCCAGGGTGGGGTTGGGGGGGTCCCAGGGGGTATTGGGGGGTCCCGGGGGGTATTCGGGGGTTGTGGGGTCCCGGGGGGTGTTTGGGGGGGTCCCAGGGATATTTGGGGGGTCCCGGGGGGATTTGGGGGTTGTGGGGTCCCGGGAGGGTTCAGGGGTCCCAGGGGTATTCAGGGGTCCTGGGGGGGGTATTTGGGGGTTGTGGGGTCCTGGGGGGGATTTGGGGGGTCCCAGGGGGTATTGGGGGTTTGTGGGGTCCCGGGGGGTATTTGGGGGGTCCCGGGGGGGGGATTTGGGGGTTTGTGGGTGCTGGGGGGTATTTGGGGGGTCCTGGGGGGTATTGGGGGGTTGTGGGGTCCCAGGGGGGATTTGGGGGGTTGTGGGGTCCCGGGGGGGGATTCGGGGGCTCTCACCGAGGCAGGCGCCGTCGGGGGGGGCAGCGGTGTAGCCGGGGGGGGCAGCGGCACTGGTAGCTCCCGGGGGTGTTGATGCACTCGGCCCCCCGCCCGCAGCGCGCCGGCTCCATCACGCACTCGTCCACGTCTGCGCCCCGAGTCTCAGCGCCGGGCCCAGGCGTCCGGGACCCCCCCAACGCCCCCCTCCCCCCCCCCCGGGGACCCAGGCGTCCGGACCCCCCCAACGCCCCCCCCTCCCCCGGGGACCCAGGCGTCCGGGACCCCCCCCAACGCCCCCCTGCTTCCCCCCCGGGGACCCAGGCGTCCGGGACCCCCCCAACGCCCCCCTCCCCCCCCGGGGACCCAGGCGTCCAGGACCCCCCCCCAACGCCCCCCTGCTTCCCCCCGGGGACCCAGGCGTCCGGGACCCCCCCAACGCCCCCCTCCCCCCCCGGGGACCCAGGCGTCCAGGACCCCCCCCCAACGCCCCCCTGCTTCCCCCCCGGGACCCAGGCGTCCGGGACCCCCCCAACGCCCCCCTGCTTCCCCCCCCGGGGACCCAGATGTCCGGGACCCCCCCCAAACACCCCCCCCCAGGGACCCAGGCGTCCGGGACCCATCCTCCCCCCCCCCCCCAGCACCCAGGGAAGCCGGGGGGAGTTTTAGGGGTCCCAAGGGGGATTTTGGGGGTCCTGGTACCGAAGCAGTTGCCCCCATTGCCCGGGGGGGGGGTTCAGGGGTCCTGGGGGGATTGGGGGGGTCCTAGGATGGTTGGGGGTCCTGGGGGGGGGTTCAGGGGTCCTGGGGGATTGGGGGGGGTCCCAGGATGGTTGGGGGTCCCGGGGGGGGGTTCAGGGTCCTGGGGGGATTGGGGGGGTCCCAGGATGGTTGGGGGTCCTGGGGGGGGTTCAGGGGTCCTGGGGGGTTGGGGGGGGTCCCGGGAGGGGTCCTGGGGGGGGGTCAGGGGTGCTGGTACCCAGATAGTCCCCATCACCCGGGGGGGGTTCGCAGTACCTGGGGGGGGGGGGTTGGGGGGTCCCAGGGGGTTTCAGGGGTCCCAGGGGGATTGGGGGGGGTCCCCGGGGGGGGGGGTTGGGGGTCACGGTACCAAGGCAGTCGCTCCCGTTGCCCCGGGGGGGGCTCACGGGTCCTGGGGGGGTTGGGGGGTTCCAGGGGGGTTCGGGGGTCCCGGGGGGGGTTCGGGGTCCCGGGGGGGGGGTTGGGGGGTTCCAGGGGGGGTTGGGGGGTCCCGGGGGGGGGGGGGCCCGTACCGAGGCAGTCCTCGCCCTCGCCCGGGGGGGGCTCCCGGTAGCCGGCGACGCAGACGCAGTCGTAGCTGCCGCGGGTGTTGCGGCACTCGCGGTTGCGGCCGCAGGCGGCGGGGGGGGGCTGCTCCGTGCACTCGTTAACGTCTGCGCCGACGAGGCCCCGTCACCCCCCCGGCCCCCCCCCCCCCCACCGCTTCCGTGCCCCCCCCCCCCCAGCCTGGGTCCCCA
>NW_027118621.1:0-36476 GCF_036417845.1 Apteryx mantelli | reverse complement strand
TACCCGCGGCCGCCCCCAGCGTGCAGCCCGGCTCACAACCGTCCCCCAGACCCACAACCGCCTCCTGGACCCACAACCTGACTCACAACCACCCCCTGGACCCACAAGTCGACTCACAACCGCCCCAGTGCACAACCACCCCCGACCCATAACCCGTCCCACAACTGTTCTCCAGACCCACAACAGTTCCCTGGATCCACAACTGCCCCCAGTGTGCAACCCGGCCCAGAACCCCCCTCCAGACCCACAACCCGACCACAACCGCGCCAACACACATCTGCCCCGACCCACAACCCAACCCCCAACCGCCCCAAAACTGCCCCTGACACACAACCACCCCCCCCAGACCCATAACCCAACCCACAACCACCCCTGGACCCACAACCTGACCTACAGCCACTCTGCAGGCCCACACCATCCCACAACTGCCCCACAACCCAACCCACAACCACCCCTGACGCACCACCTGACCCACAACCACCCCCCAGACCCACAACACCCCCAACCTGACACACAGCTGCCTCTTGTGACCCACAGCCCAACCCCCCCCATGCACAATCTGACCCACAACTACACCTGGACCCACAACCTGACCCACAACCGTCCCCGATCCACAAACACCACCCGACGCACAACCCGACCCACAACCACCCCACAACTGCACCCCCGGACCCGCAATCTGACCCACAACTGCCCGCAACCCACCATCTGCCCCTACAACCACCACCCGACGCACAACCCGCCCCCCCCGGCTCCCCCGGACACAGGACCCGGCTCCGGCCCCGCTCCAAGAACTGGTGTCACCTTTATTGGTTTCCGTTCCGCTCGGGCCTGGCCGTCCCCGCGGTGGCCAGTGACCGTCCCCATGGTGGCCCTGACCATCCCCACGGTGGCCCTGAACATCCTCGTGGTGACCGTGACCAACCCTGCGGTGGGCCTTGGCCATCTCCTTGGTGGCCCTGACCATTCCCGTGGTGACCCTGACCCTGTCTGTGGTGGCCCTGGCTGTCCCTGCAGTGGCCCATGTCGTTCTCATGGTGGCCTTGGCTGTCCCCATGGTGGCCACGGTAGCCCTGGCAGCGGATCTCCCCCATGGTTGGCCGCAGGCAGTGGACACAGTAGCTGTCCCCATGGTGGCCATCGCGGTGGCCCTGGCTGTCCTGTGGTGGCCTTGGTGGCCACTGACTGCCCCCACGGTGGCCCTAGCTGTCCCCACAGTGACTGTGGTGGCCCTGGTGGTGAACCTGGCTGTCCCAACCGTGGCCCTGCTCATCCCTGCAGTGGCCGTGGTGGCCCTGACTGTCCTCATGGTGGCCATGGTTGTCCCCACAGTAGCCATGGTGGTGGCCCTGGCTCTCCCCATGCTGGCCATGGTGGTGGTCCTGGCTGTCCCAGCAGTGACCATGGCCCTGGCTGTCTCTGTGGTGGCCCTGGTTGTTCCTGTAGTGGCCATGGTGGCCCAGATTGTTCCTGCGGTGGCCCTGGCTGTCCCCATGGTGGCTGTGGTGGCCCCAGGTGTCCCCATGGTGGCCCTGACTGTCCCTGTGGTGGCCGTGGTGGCCCTGGCTGGTCCCGTGGTGGCCACGGTGGCCCCTGGCTGGTCCCACGGTGGCCCTGGCTGTCCCCGTGGTGGCCGTGGTGGCCCTGGCTGGTCCCGTGGTGGCCTGGCTGTCCCTGGTTGTCCCCGCTGTGGCCCTGGCGGTCCCCCTGGTGGCCCTGGGCTGTCCCTGCAGTGGCCGTGGTGGCCCTGGCTGGTCCCATGGTGGCCCTGGCTGTCCCTGCAGTGGCCGTGGTGGCCCTGGCTGGTCCACGGTGGCCCTGGCTGTCCCTGTGGTGGCCCCGGTGGCCCTGGCTGTCCCCGCGGTGCCGTGGTGGCCCGTGGCTGGTCCCGCGGTGGCCCTAGCTGTCCCTGGTTGTCCCCCGCTGTGGCCCTGGCTGTCCTCGCCGGTGGGCCACGGTGGCCGCGGTTGTCCCCGCGGTGGCCCTGCCGGGGCCCTTCCCTTTTCCGCTTCCTTTTTCCTCGTTCTCTCGTTTTTTTTTTCGTTTTTGTCCGTTTTTCGTTGGTTTAATGCACTCGACCCAAAGTTGGTTTTGGCAGATTGGGGGGGGGGGGGAGGGAGGGAAGGGCCCCCCCGGCCCCCCCAAACCCGGGGGGGGGGCTGGGGGGGGGGGGACAGGCCCCGGGGAGGGGGGGGGCAGCACACTGGGGTCTGCACCTGGGGGGGGGGCCCAAAATCCCGGGGGGGGCCCCCCCCCCTTTTAGACCCCCCCCCCATAGAAAAGCCCCGATACCCCAGAGCCGGGGGGGGGAGCTGAATCCCCCCCCCGATTTTGGGGGACCCCCGGGGCTCTCCCCCCCCCCCCGCCCAGGTCTTTGGTTTGTGAGGTGCCCCCCCGCCTCGGTGAGGGGGGGGGCCGGGGGGCACCCCCAAACCTGGGGGGCCCTGGGGGGGGCCAAAACCCGGGGAGGGCTCCCCAAATCCGGGGGGGGTTCCCCATTCTCCTGGGGGGGGTCCCCAAACCCTGAGGGGGTCCCCAAGCCCATGGTGGGGGTCCCAAAACCCGGGGGAGACCCCAAGCCATGGGGGGGGTCCCCAGATCCAGAGAGGTCCCCAATCCTGGGGGGGTCCCCCAAAACCTTGGGAATCCCCTAAGCCCTGGGAGGGGGGGGACCCCCTCCAAGCCCCCCCCCCCCAATTTGGATGTTTTGCCTGTTCGGGGCTGTTTTCACCCAATTCCCTATGTACAGCGCGGCGGGGCCCCCCCCCCGAGCCGGGGGGGTGTCGGGGGGGCCCAGCCGGGTTGGGGCCCCCCCGGGCCTCAGTTTCCCGGGGGGGGGCGGGGGTGGGGTTCTGGTCCATTTACAGCTATATTACAAGGAAAATGTGTCTCTTTTTGGGGGGGGGGTGTTGAAGGGGGGGGGTTTTTGGCAACCAAATCGTCGGGGCAGGGGGGGGCCCCTCGGTGGTGGTGGGGGGGCCCAAAGCCCCCCCCCATGGCCCCCCCCCCCCGGCTCGGTTGCTGCCAAGGGACACGGGGGGGCCCCGCTGCCCCCCCTACCCCGGATGGCTTTCGTGGGGGGGCGGGGGGGGTGTCACACGGGGGGGGGGGGCCCTGCGAGTCCGTAGTCATGCGAGGGGGGCCGGGACCCCCCCCCCCGCAAAATGGGGCTGCCCCCCCCCCCCCCGCCAGCTCTGGCCATGTTCCCCCTCCCCCATTGGGGAACAGAGACCCCCCCCCATGGTGGGGGGGGGCCGCTCGGTTCAGGGGGGGGCCCCCCATTTCCAGCCCTGGGGGGGGCAAGTGGGGGGGTCCTGTGTCCGGTGGGGGGGGCACAAGGACCCCCCCTGTGTCCACGTGGGGGGGCACGAGGACCCCCGAGTCCATGTGGGGGGGCACGAGGACCCCCCCCCATGTCCATGCGGGGGGGGCATGAGGACCCCCCCCGTGTCCACGTGGGGGGGGCACGGAGGACCCCCGTGTCCATGCAGGGGGGGGCACGAGGAGCCCCGGCTCGGGTTCGGGGAGGGGGGGGGGCACAAGCACCCTTGTGTCCACACGAGGGGGGCACGGCACGAGGACTCCATGTCCGGGGGGGGGGCGGCACAAGCACCCCCCCCACCCCGTGTCCAGGCGAGGGGGGGGCGCAGGCCTGCAGCGTCCGGTGCCGGAGGTGCCCGAGGGCCGGGTCCCCGTGCGAGGTCGGGTCCCCGTGCGGAGGTCGGGGCGATTTGGGGGGGGGGGGGGGGGGACGCCGGGCCCCCGTGCGAGGCCGAGTCCACGTGCGAGGCCGGGCCGGGGCGTCGTGCAGGAGCCGCTGGCCCCCGCCGTGCGAGGCGACGTGCGAGGCGAACCCCCGTGCGAGGCCGAACCCTCGTGCGAGGCCGAATCCCCGTGCGAGGCCGGGTCCCCGTGCGAGGCCGAATCCCCGTGCGAGGCCGAACCCCCGTGCGAGGCCGAACCCTCGTGCGAGCCGAATCCCCGTGCGAGGCCGGGTCCCCGTGCGAGGCCGAATCCCCGTTGCGAGGCCGAACCTCCGTGTGAGGCCGAATCCCTGTGCGAGGCCGGGACGACGTGCAAAGCCGAACCCCCGTGCGAGGCCGAAACTCCGTGCGAGGCCAAATCCCCGTGCGAGGCCGAGACAACGTGCGGAGCCAGGTCCCCGTGCGAGGCCGAGGCGACGTGCAAGGCCGGGACGACGTGTGGAGCCGGGTCCTCGTGCAAGGCCAAATACCCGTGTGAGGCCGAGGCGACGTGCAAGGCCGAACCCCCGTGCGAGGCCGGGGACGACGTGCGGAGCCGGGTCCCCCTGCGAGGCCGAGGCGACGTGCAAGGCCGAACCCCCGTGCGAGGCCGGGACGACGTGCGGAGCCGGGTCCCCCTGCGAGGCCGAGGCGACGTGCGAGGCCGAACCCCCGTGCGAGGTCCGGGACGACGTGCAGAGCCGGGACCCCCTGCGAGGCCGAGGCGGACGTGCGAGGCCGAACCCCCTTGTGAGGGCCGTAAGTCCCGTGCGAGACGTGATCCTCGTGCGCGGCGCGACCCCCGTGCAAGGCCGGGACGACGTGCGGAGCCGGCTCCTCGTGCGAGGCCGGGACGACGGGCGAGGCCAAATCCCCGTGCGAGGCCGGGACGACGTGCGAGGGCCGAAGCCCTGTGCGAGACGTGATCCTCGTGCGCAGCGCGACCCCCGTGCAAGGCCGGGACGACGTGCGGAGCCGGCTCCTCGTGCGAGGCACGGGGACAACGTGCGAGGCCGAAGCCCCGTGCGAGACGCGATCCTCGTGCGCGGCGCGACCCCCCCGTGCGAAGCCGGGATGACGTGCGGAGCCGGGTCCTCGTGCGAGGCCGGGACGACGGGCGGAGCCGGGTCCCCCGTGCGAAGCCAAATCCTCGTGCGAGGTGCGACCCCCCCCCCGCCCCCCGTGCGAGGCCGGGCCGGGGCCGCTCAGAGGCTGGTGACGAGCTGCATCTGCCCGTCGGGCTCGGGCCCCCCCGGCCCCTCGGCCCCCCCGAAAACCTCGCGGCTGGGGCGGCGCCCGTAGGCCGGGGCCAGCGGCGGCAGCGGCGGCGGGCGGCGGCTGGGGGGCGGCGGCGGGGGGGGGGCCGGCGGCGGCGCGGGGCGGGGGGGCCGCCGAAATAGGGGGGGCGCCTCGGGGGGGCCCCTCGGGGGCTGCTGTCCGGGTAGGCCGAGTCCGGGGGGGGGTGGGAGCCGCCGGGGCGGCGTAACGCGAGTCCCGGGGGGGCGAAGGGGGGGGCGGCGGCGGCAGCGGCCCCCCGGGCCCCGGGCCCAGCCCCGCTTGCGCCCGCGCCAGCTCCTGGTACAGCAGTCCCAGCTCGGGGGCGCCGGGGGGGGGCTCGCCGGGGTGGGGCGGCGGCGGCGGCAGGCGGCGGCGGCGGTGGTGGCGGGGGGGGCGCCGGGGGCCCGCCGTGCGAGGAGCCGCCGCCGTGCGAAGCGGCCCCCCCGTGCGAGGGCGCCGCCGCCGGTGCCGTGCGTGGGGGCCCCTCCCCCGTGCGCGGGGCCCCCCCCGTGGGTGGTGGCGGCGGCGGCGGCGGCGGCGGCGGCGCGCAGGTTGTTGTGCACCAGCTCGGAGATGATCATCTTCTCGAAGGCGGCGGGGTCGGGCAGGGCCCGGCGGCTCTCGGGGCCCCGCGGCCCCCCCCGGCCCCCCCTCGCCCTCGGCCCCCCGCAGCGAGTAGCTGTTGTTGAAGTTGCCGTTGAGCGGCAGCGTGTCCAGGGCGCCGGGCGTCGCGGGCCCCGCTCAGCGGGTGCTCTGCGGGCGCCGCCGCGGCGTCAGGCGGCGCCGGTGGCACCAGCGGGCGTGGGGGGACGTGGGGGACGTGAGGGGACGCGAGGGGACGCGGGGCACGTGGGGGTGCAAGGGGACATGGGGCACGAGGGGACGTGGGGCGCAAGCGGGCACGAGGGGACGTGGGGTGCAAGGGGACGTGGGGCAGAAGTGGGCGCGAGGGGAGCTGGGGCACGGGGGGACATGGGGCACGAGGGGACGTGGGGCACATGGGGCGCGAGCGGGTGCGAGGGGACGTGGGGTGCAAGGGGACATGGGGCACATGGGGATGTGGGACACGTGGGGCGCGAGCGGGCATGAGGGGACATGGGGCCCGAGGGGTCGTGGGGCACAAGCAGGCGCGAGGGGACGTGGGGCACGTGGGGATGTGGGGCACGTGGGGCGCGAGCGGGCACGAGGGGACATGGGGCACGAGGGGTCGTGGTGCACAAGCGGGTGCGAGGGGACATGGGGCACAAGGTGACATTGGCGACGAGGGGGCGCGAGGGGACGTGGGGCTGCGAGGGGACGTGGGGCGCGAGGGAGCGCGAGGGGACGTGGGGCACAAGGGGACATGGGGCGCAAGGGGGTGCGAGGGGACACGGGGCACGAGGGGACATGGGGCATGAGGGGACGTGGGGCACAAGGGGTTGCAAGGGGCACGAGGGGACGTGGGGCACAAGTGGGTGCGAGGGCACAAGGGGCCGTGGGGCACGAGGGGACATGGGGGCACAAAGGGGTACGAGGGGGTACGAGGGGCGCGAGGGGCCGAGGGGCCGCGGGGGGGGCGTGGAGACGCAAGGGACATGAGGGGGCACAAAGGGACCAAGGGGGACAAGAGGGTGCAGGGGCGCGAGGGGGCTCGAGGGGGCATGAGGGGGGGCACGAGGGGGTACAAGGGAGGCACGAGGGGGGGCACGAGGGGGGGGCACTTACTGGTCTCGCGGAAGCTCCCTGGCGGCAGCAGGCAGAGATGGCGGATTAGGGGGGGCACCGACCCCCAGAGCCCCCCCAGCCCCCCCCAGCACGGCCCCCCCCCGGCACCCTGGGGGGGTATTTGGGGACGAGGGTATTTGGGGCTGCCCCACTAAGGGGAACCTACTGGGGGGTTGAAAGTGGGGGGGTATCTTGGGGTGGGGGCATTTGAGGGTGTCCCCATGTGGAGTACCTACCCTGGGGGGGGGGGAAGGCAGGGGGTATTTGGGGAGGGGGTATTTGAGGGCAGGGGCATTTGGGGAGGGGGTATTCAGGGGTGGTATTTGGGGAGGGGGGTATTTGAGGGCAGGGGTATTTGGGGAGGGGGCATGCAGGGGTATTTGGGGTTTCCCTGATGCGGGGTATCTACCGGGGGGGGGGAAGGCAGGGGGTATTTGGAGAGGGGGGGTATTTGGGGAGGAAGGTAGTTGGGGAGGGGGTACTTGGGGTTATTTGGGGTTATTTGGGGAGGGGGGATTTGAGGGCAGGGGCATTTGGGGAGGGGGCATTCGGGGGTATTTGGGGGTTCCCTGATGCGGGGTACCTACCTGGGGGGGGGGCGAAGGGGGGTATTTGGAGATGGGGGGTATTTGGGGAGGGAGGTAGTTGGGGAGGGGGAATTTGGGGTTATTTGGGGAGGGGTTATTTGGGGAGGGGGGATTGGGGGAGGGGGGGTCTGGGGGTGCGTGCCGGGGGCCCCCACCTGGCGAGTTGAAGGCGGGGGGCGAGTTGGGGTTGAAGCCCCCCGCCTCGGCGATGAGGGTGTTGTAGGGGCTGGTGCCCCCCCGGGTCTGCAGCACCGGGTTGGTCAGCAGGTGGTTGCCCATGGTCCCTGCGGGCAGCGCGGCACCGTCACCGGGGGGTGGTCCCGCCTCGGCTGGGGGGCACGGGGGGGCTGCGGGGGGCCCAGGGGGGTCCTGGGGGTCCCATCTTGGCTGAGGGTGAGGGTTGGAGGGGTTGGAGGTCCCAGGGGGTTGGGGGTCCCACCTGGATTGAGGGTGGGGGTCGGAGGAGCTTGGAGGTCCCAGGGCTCCCACCTCAGTTGAGGGTGGGGGTCAGGGGGCTTGGGGGTCCCGGGGGTCCCATCTTGGTTCAGAGTGGGGGTTGGAGGGGATTGAGGGTTCCAGGGGGTTGGAGGTCCCACCTTGGTTGAGGGTGGGTGTTGGGGGTCCCAGGGGTCCCACCTCTGTTCAGAGTGGGGGTTGGAGGGGTTGGGGGTCCCAGGGGGTTGGGGGTCCCACCTTGGTTGAGGGTGCCGGTTGGGGAGTTTGAGGGTCCCAGGGGTCTCACCTCGGTTGAAGGTGGGTGTTATGGGACTTGGGGGTCCCACCTCGGTTTGGCGAGGGTGTTGGGGGGTTTGGGGGTCCTGGGGGTCTCACCCCGGCTGCGGGTGGGGGTCAGGGGGTCGGGGGTCTCACCTCGGTTGAGGGTGGGGGTGCTGTTCAGGTCCCCCGCCATGAAGCTAGATTCCGTCTGCTTCCGCACAGTGTCGTTCCACATCCTCCGGATCCGGCTCTGGGGGCGACAGCTCGGCTGGGACCTCCCCCCCAGGGACCCAGCACCCCCGGGGACCCCCACCCTGGGGACCCCAATACACCTAGAGAGCTCAGTGTCCCCAAGGACCCCCACCCTGGAGACCCCAACGTCCCCAGATACCCCCGTGTCCCCAGGGACCCCCCCCAGGACCCAGGACCCCCAGGGACTCCCACCCTGGGGACCCCAATACACCTAGAGACCCCGGTGTCCCCAAGGACCCCCACCCTGGAGACCCCAACGTCCCCAGAGACCCTGGTGGCCCCAGAGACCCCCACCCTGGAGACCCCAACACCCTGGGACACCCCTTTGTCCCCAGGGACCCCCACCCTGAGGACCCCAACATCCCCAGATATCCCGGTGTCCCCAGGGACCCCCACCCTGGGGACCCAGCACCCACAGGGACCCCCACCCTGAGGACCCCAACATCCCCAGAGACCCCATTGCCCCAGAGTCCCCCCCCCAGGCCCCCCCGTCGCCCCTGGGGACCCCGCAGCCCCCCCGGGCGTTGCCGGTGGCGGGGCGCCGGGGGTGGCCGGCCGGCGGCTGTACCTGGGTGCCGGTGTAGTAGCGGGTGTTGGTGCGGATGGCGGAGGTCTTGAGGGAGCCCAGGGTGGTGCCGGGGGGGCTGCGCAGGCAGCAGGATGCGTGCCGCAGGCACTTGCTGAGCTCCCGGTGCACCTGGGGGGGGGGTGCCGGGGTCAGGGGGGTGGGGGGCACCCCTGGGACCCCCCCCCGAGACCTCCCCATGCCCCTGGGACCCCGGTTACTCCACCCCAAAGGATTCTGGCTCTGGGACCCCCCCCCACCCAAGGGATGTCCCCACCCCTGGGAGCCTGGTTATCCCACTCCTGGGTGTCCCCAAACCTGGGATCCACCACCCCAGGATCCCCGTTCTGGGATCCCCTCCACCCCTGGGTGCCCCCCACCACGGAACCCACCACCCCTGGGTGCCCCCCTCCATGGGACTGACTACCCCAGGACCCCCATTCTGGGATCCCCCCACTCCGGGGTGCCCCCCACAATGAGACCCACCACCCCTGGGTGCTCCCCACCACAGGACCCACCACCCCAGGACCCCTGTTCTGGGACTTCTCCATCCCTGGGTGCCCCCCACCATGGGACTCGCCACCCCTGTGTGCTCCCCACCATGGGACCTGCCACCCCAGGATCCCTGTTCTGGGATCCCCCCACTCCTGGGTGCCCCCCACAATGAGACCCACCACCCCTGGGTGCTCCCCACCATGGGACTCCCCACCCTTGGGTGCCCCTCACCATGAGACCCACCACCCCTGGGTGCTCCCCACCATGGGACCCACCACCCCAGGACCCCTGTTCTGGGACCTCTCCACTCCTGGGTACCCCCTACCATAGGACCCACCACCCCTGGGTGCTCCCCACCATGGGACCCACCACCCCAGGACCCCCGTTCTGGGACTTCTCCATCCCTGGGTGCCCCCCACCATGGGACCCACCACCCCAGGACCCCTGTTCTGGGACTTCTCCATCCCTGGGTGCCCCCCACCATGGGACTCCCCACCCCTGGGTGCCCCCCACCACGGGACCCTCCCACCCCCGGGTGCCCCCCACCCCCGGGTGCCCCCCGGCCACCTTCTTCTGGAGGGCGCAGTGGAAGACGAAGATGAAGGTGCCCTGCAGGGCGTTGCAGGCGGTGAAGAGCGAGGCCGTGAGCACCGACTCGCGTGTGACGAAGAGGAGGCCGAAGGCCCACGTCAGCCCCAGCAGCAGCAGCAGCGCGATGGCCCCCAGCGCCCACGACCTGCGGGGGGGGGGAACGGGGGTCAGGGGGGGCCCCGGCACCCCACAACCTGGGCGTGGGGGTCACGGGGGTCCCCGGCACCCAGGACCTGGGGGGGAAACGAAATCGGGGGGGGGAAATGGGGGTTGGGGGGTTCCACGTTTCGAGGGTCCCTGTTTTGGGGGTCCCCATTTCGGGGGGCCCATCCTGGGGGGCATTGGGGCCCCACATTTTGGGGGTCCCCATTTTGGGGGTGCCTTCCTGGGGGGCAGCGGGACCCCACAGAGGGGTTGGGCCTCGTTTCAGGGATCCCCGTTTCAGGGGGTCCCCGTTTCGGGGTGCCCATCCCGGGGGTCATTGAGGCCCCCGTTTCGGGGATCCCCGTTTCAGGGGTGCTTGTTTCGGGGGTGCCCGTTTTGGGGGTGCCCATCCCGGGGGTCATTGAGGCCCCCGTTTCAGGGATCCCCGTTTCAGGGGTGCTTGTTTCGGGGGTGCCCGTTTTGGGGTGCCCATCCTGGGGGTCATTAACACCCATGTTTTGGGGTGTCCATTTTGGGGGCCCTGTTTTGGGGGGCATCGGGAGCCCATGTTTCAGGAGTGCCCAATTTGGGGGGCCCTGTTTCGGGTGGGTCCCTGTTTCGGTGGGTGTCAGGACCCCACGTTTCGGGGGTGCCCGTTTTGGGGGTGCCTGTTTCGGGGGGTGTTGGGGTCCTCGTTTCGGGGGGGGCCCGTTTCGGGGGGGGCCCCCGCTCACTTGATGCTGTCGAGGCGGCTGGAGTCGGGCTTGAGGGCGGCCGAGCTGCGGATCATCTTGTGCAGCGTCACCAGCAGGAACACCAGGTTCACCTGCGCGGACCGTCAGCGCCCCACGGACGCCCCACGGACGCCCCACGGACACCCCGCCCTGCCCACCGCCCCACGGACACCCCCTTGGCACCCACAGCCCCATGGACAGACTCACAGCAGGTCCCAAAGCACCCACAGCACCATGGCCAGACTCATGGCCACCCCATGGCACCCACTGCCCCATGACCTGACCCACGGCCACCAACCAGCACCCGCCACCCCATGGCCGGAGCCGGTGCTGGACCCACGGCATCTCCCACAGCACCCACCATCCCACAGCTGGGCCCACGGCAGGTGCCCTGGCACCCACTGCCCCACGGCCTGCCCCACATCCAGACCCCCGGCGGGTCCCGCGGCACCCCCCGCCCCCCATCCGCACCCGCGGCAGCTCCCAGAGCCTCCCCCCCCGCGGCACCCAGCGCCCCACGGCCGGACCCACAGCGGGTCTCACGGCGCCCCTCACCAGGATGACGAAGGCCACGGGGCCGATGAAGCTCCAGATGAAGTAGTTGTCCACCCGCAGCCAGCACCTGTGGGGAGAAGTGGGTCAGCAAGCTCCGCCCCCACCCTGCCAGGCCCCGCCCCCTGCCCCAGGCCCTGCCCCCGGGCCAGGCCCCGCCCACTCACACCTGGTCCATGCAGTAGCTGTGGTGGTCGATGTCGGCGGTGATGCCCACTGCTGCCACGGCCCCGCCCCCTGCTCCAGGCCCCACCCCCATGCTCCAGGCTCCGCCCCCATGCTCTAGGCCCCGCCTGCTCATGCCTGGTTGGTGCCATAGCTGTGGTACTCGACAGCAGCGGCAATGCCCACTGCTGCCACGGCCCCGCCCCCTGCACCAGGTCCCGCCCCCTGCACCAGGTCCCGCCCCCTGCACAAGGCCCCGCCCACTCACGCCTGGTCGGTGCCGTAGCTGCGGTGGTCGACGGCGGCGGCGATGCCCACTGCTGCCATGGCCCCACCCCCTGCTCTAGGCCCTGCCCCCTGCTCTAGGCCCCGCCCCTGCTCCAGGCCCCGCCCCATGCCCCGCCCACTCACGCCTGGTCGGTGCCGTAGCTGCGGTGGTCGACGGCGGCGGCGATGCCCACCACCACGGCGGGGAAGCAGTAGCCGCCGGCGTAGTAGTACTTGCGGCGCGACAGGTCGCTCTCGAAGACCTCGAGCAGCAGCAGGTAGAGGTGGACGCCCTCGAGGCAGAGCCACGAGAAGGACGCCAGGAAGAAGTAGTGCAGCAGCCCCGCGAAGATGGGGCAGGCCACCTGCGGGGGGGGCACGGGCGCGCCGTGGGGCAGCCGTGGGGCTGGGGGCGCCCTGAGCAGTGGGGACCCCGTGGGGATGGGGACTGGGGGCGTGAGGCTGGGGGTGCCCAGAGCAATGGGGACCCCATGGGGATGGTGACCCCATGGGGATGGGAACCCCATGACGATGGGGCAGGCCACCTGTGGGGCGGGCACGGGCGCACCGTGGGGCAGCCGTGGGGCTGGGGTGCCCTGCAAGGCTGGGAGCCTACGAGGGTGGGGGCGCCCAGAGGAACAGGGACCCCGTGCGGATGGGGACCCCATGGGGACAGGGACCCTGCGAAGATGGGGCAGGCCACCTGCGGGGGGGGCCATGGGCGCGCTGTGGGGCAGCCGTGGGGCTGGGGGCGCCCAGAGAAACAGGGACCCTGTGGGGATTGGGACTGGGGGCGCAAGGCTGGGGGCACCCCAAGCAATGGGGACCCCATGGGGACGGGGACCCCGTGACAATGGGGCAAGCCACCTGCAGGGTCTCTGGGGTGCCAAAGGGGGGGTCCTCGGGGTCCCTGGGGGGGTCTGAGGGTCTCTGGGGGGGTCCCAAGGTGCCATGTGGAGCATAGGGGGGTCCCAGGGGGTCTGGGGGGGGTCCTAAGATGCCATGGGGCAATGCAGGGGGGTCCCTGGGGTGCCACGGGGGGGTTCTGAGGGGTCCCTGGGGGCTCTGAGATGCCTGGGGGGGGTCCCAAGGTGCCATTGGGGCACAGGGGGGTCCCTGGGGGGGTCCTGAGGGGTCCCTGGGGGCTCTGAGATGCCTGGGGGGGGTCCCAAGATGCCATGGGGGTCCCTGGGGTGGTCCTGAGGGGTCTCTGGGGGCTCTGCGGCGCTGGGGGGGGGGGTCGGGGGGGTCCGCGGAGCGCGGCGGGGGCCCCGACCTGGTACTGCGTCTTGTCGATGCCGACGAGGAAGATGAGCTCGGCGAGGAAGAGGCTGATGCAGAGGTTCTTGTGGATGGTGGTGCGGTCGGAGGGCAGGCCGCGCAGGCAGCAGAAGGTGGAGATGCAGATGCCCAGGCACACCAGGGCCACCACGATGCCCACCCAGGAGATGACCGACAGCAGCAGCTCGTTCAGCCGGCCCTGGTACTGCGCGGGCGGCAGGCCTCAGCGCCCAGCCGGCGCCCGCATCGCGCCCCGCACGGGGGTCCCGGCCCGCGCCCGCACCCGCCGTCGCGCCCGGCACCTGCAATGGTACCTGCTCCCTGCTCCCTGCACCCGTATCGCGCCCTGCGCCTGCAGCGCGCCCTGCACGGGCACCCAAATCTGTACGTGCAGCCAACATTGCGCCCTGCACCGCGTCCCCCGTGTCCCCTGCGTCCCCCCGCGTCCCCCCGGGCGCTCACGCTCTCGCGGTGGGCCATGAGCACGGCGAAGTTGGTGAGGTGGCTGCAGGCGCAGGACGTGTGCGTGGCGTCGCCCCGCGTCCCCTGTGTCCCCACGTCCCCCGTGTCCCCACGTCCCCCCGCGTCCCCCCGGGCGCTCACGCTCTCGCGGTGGGCCATGAGCACGGCGAAGTTGGTGAGGTGGCTGCAGGCGCAGGACGTGTGCGTGGCGTTGCCCCGTGCCCCGTGTCCCCACGTCCCCCGTGTCCCCACGTCCCCCTGCGTCCCCACGTCCCCCCGGGTGCTCACGCTCTCACGGTGGGCCATGAGCACGGCGAAGTTGGTGAGGTGGCTGCAGGCGCAGGATGTGTGTGTGGCATTGCCCCGTGTCCCCACGTCCCCTGTGTCCCCACATCCCCCCGCGTCCCCCCGGGCGCTCACGCTCTCGCGGTGGGCCATGAGCACGGCAAAGTTGGTGAGGTGGCTGCAGGCGCAGGACGTGTGCGTGGCGTCACCCCGTGCCCCGTGTCCCCACGTCCCCTGTGTCCCCACGTCCCCCCGCGTCCCCCCGGGCGCTCACGCTCTCGCGGTGGGCCATGAGCACGGCGAAGTTGGTGAGGTGGCTGCAGGCGCAGAACGTGTGCGTGGCGTTGCCCCACACCCTGTGTCCCCATGTCCCCCGTGTCCCCACATCCCCCTGCGTCCCCCTGGGCGCTCACGCTCTCGCGGTGGGCCATGAGCACGGCGAAGTTGGTGAGGTGGCTGCAGGCGCAGGACGTGTGCGTGGCGTTGGTGTCGAGCAGGCGGCAGCCCTGCGTCGACCAGTGTCCCGTCATGGAGCGCTCCGAGTAGTTCCAGAAGGAGCAGTTGGCGTTGAAGTGGTTCTTGGCCTGCGGGTACCCGGTCAGCGCTGGGGCAACTGGGGCAACTGGGGGTGCTGAGGGCTCCCGGGGGTGCTGAGGGGACTGGGGGGGCAGGGACGGGGAGAACTGGGGGCACTGGGAGGCACTGGGAGGCACCGGGGGCACTGGAGGTTCTTGGGGGTCCTGGGGGCACTGGGTGCCCAGGGACTGGGAGAACTGGGGACGCTGGGAGAACTGGGGGTGCTGGGGGTCCCCAGGGGTTGGGGGGGCTCCCAATGGGTGCCCAGGGCTCTTGGGGGGGTCCCTGGGGGAACTCAGGGGCCAGCTGGGGGTCCCAGGGGCTGGATTGGGGGTCCTAGGAAGTCCCCAGGGGCCAGGTGGGGGTCCCAGGGGAGGGATTGGGGGTCCCAGGGGGTTCCCAGGGCTGTTCAGGTTTGCCAGGGGGTCTCAGGGACCAGGAGTGGCTCCCAGGGGTGGGTGGGGGTCCTTGGGTGGTCTCAGGAGCTAGATGGGAGTCCCAGAGGCTGGATTGGGGGATCCTGGGGGTCCCCAGAGCTGTTTGGAGGTCCTGGGGGTCTCAGGAACCAGGGGTGGCTCCCAGGGTCCGGGTAGGGGGGGGTCTCACCTCAAGGTGGGGCAGGGTGAAGACCACGGGGTCCATGAGGAAGACGCGGCTGGACTCCTTGTTGATGGAGGCGGCGATGACCTGGGAGTTGACGACGAGCGAGGGGCTGCGGGCGCCCGCCTCCCCCCCCAGCCGCACCGTCGCGTTCTCCGTCGACAGGAACAGCCCCAGGTTGTTGTACAGGATGAAGACCACCTTGACCACCCCTGCGGGCCCGGAGCCATCAGACCCCCCCCGGTATCCCCGAGATCCCCCCAAACCTCCTTGAAGTACCCCTGAGGTCTCCACAAGACCCCCAGAGCTCCCTGGGACTGCAGAGATCTCCCCCAAATCCCCCTGAGATCTCCCCAGACCCACCTGGGACTCTCGAGATCTTCTGGAGACCCCCATGACCTCCCCAACCCTCCTTGCCCCGACCTCGCCTAGGACTCCCCTGGGATCTCCAAGGTCTCCCCCAATCCCCCCCCCAAAATCTCCCTGGACCCTCCTGGGACACCTGAGATCTCCCCAGGACCCCCAGATCTCCCTGGGATCACTCTGATCCCCCCAAAGCCCCTCCCCAGCTCACCCCAGACCTCCTCTGAGACCCCCAAGATCCCCCCCAAGCCCCTGAGATCTCTCCAGACCTCCCCATGACCCCCCCAAGACCCTAAAATCCCCAAATCTCCCTCCCCAGACCCCCAGGAGCCCCCTCAGGGATCTCTGAGATTCCCCCAAGACCCCTGAGAACCCCCCAAAACCCCTGCAATCCCTCAGGATCCCCCTGGAGCCCCTGAGACCCTCCCCAGGACCCTCGAGACCCCCCTCGGGCACCCCCAATTCCCCCCCAGGACAACCCCCGGCCCCTCACCGTTTCGGCTGTTCTGCTTGAGGGTGTTTGCTGAGAGCTGGATGAAGCTCTCGCCCCCGAACTCCTGGGGGAAAACCAGCTCCTGCACCTGCCCCTCCGTGTTGAGCACCGTCACCTCCAGCACTGGGGGAGAGCACACGCGGAGCCTCGCACACGTGTCCCCGCACACGTGTGCTCCCGCACACGTGTGGCCCCGCACATGTGGGGCCCTGCCCACCCATGTCTCTGCACACGCCTCCTCCGCGCACGTCGCCTCGCACACGTGTGCTCCACGTGCATCCGGTGCAGCTCCCCTGGGTGGCCGGGCGATGGCCCCCAGGGACCCACGCGTCCGGGTGCCTCCCTTTCCCAGGGATCCGGGTAGGGTCTCGCCCAGGCATTTGCTGGGACTCCCCTGGGTGACACGGTGATGTCCCCATGGGGTCCCAGGCGTCCGGGTATCCCCCTTTTCCCGGGAACCCAAGGGCCCGGGGTCCCCCCTCACCCAGGGACCCAGGCATCCAGGTGGGGTCTCCCTTAGGTGTCTGCCAGGACTGCCCTGAGCACCCAGGTGACGTCCCCACGAGGGCCCAGGTGTCCGGGGCTCCCCCTCCCCTGGGAACCCAGGCGTCTGGGGTCCCCCTCGCCCAGGGACCCAGGCGTCCGGGTGAGGTCCCCCTTCGGTGTCTCCTGGGGCTGCCCCGGGAATCCCGGTGACGTCCCCGGGGGGGGGGGACCCGGGGTGGCCCCGGCGGTGGGGCGCACCGAGGTTCTGGCGGGCGGCGAGGAAGCGGGCGGGCTCCTTGACGTTGTCGGCCAGCAGGAAGGCGCCCTCCTCGAGCACGTCGAGCAGCATGGTGGCCGTGTGCGCCTGCTCCGAGCCGTTCATGTCGCGCCACGACTCCAGCGCCTCGGGCCGCAGCAGGTTATCCACCGCCTCCACCACCGCCTGCGGGCACCGCTCAGCCACGCCCCCTGGACACGCCCCCTCCCCGCGAGGCCACACCCCCGGGCAGGCACACACCCCCCCTCCATCCCCTCCACCACCACCTGCAGGCACCGCTCAGCTGTGCCCTGGCCACACCCCCAGGTGGAGCCACGCCCCCAGGCCACACCCCCACTGCCAGCAGGTACTGCTCAGCCACGCCCCCTAGCCACACCCCCACGGGGCCCCGCTCCCACCCCCCACAGCTTCCACCACCACCTGCAGGCACCTGGCCACGCCCCCGGCAGAGCCACGCCCCTGGCCACGCCCCAACCAGCAGCACCACTCAGCCATGGTCCTAGCCACGCCCCCTCAGGCCCCGCCCCCTAGGCACACCTCCTCTTCCACCACCACCTGCAGGCACTGCTCAGCCATGCCCTGGCCCCGCCCCCCAGGGGAGCCCCGCCCCCTGGCCCCACCCCACCCCCTGCAGGCACCATTCAGCCACGCCCACTGAGACGCCCCTCCTGGGGCCCCGCCCCCCAGCACACCTCCCACCACCACCACCACTGCGTGCAGGCACTGCTCAGCCACGCCCCTGGGCACGCCCACCAACAGGCCCCACCCACCGCCCCATGGCACAGCCCTGACCCACAGCCCCGACCCACAGCCCAGCCCTGACCCACGGCCCCACAGCCCAGCCCCAATCCATGGCCCTGACCCCCAGTCCAGTGACCCCCAGCCCCACGGCACAGCCCAGACCCACAGCCCTGACCCACGGCCCCACGGCCCAGCCCTGATCCATGGCCCTGACCCGCAGCCCAGTGACCCGCAGCCCCATGGTACAGCCCTGCCCCACGGCACAGCCCCACGGCGCGCCCGGCCCCGCGCACCTTGATGTAATCCTTGCACGTCCGCTCCCGCTTGTGCATCTGGGGAGGGGCAAAGAGGGCATCAGCCTGGGCGGGGGCACTGCATCCGACCCCCCCAGTGCCCCCCAGACCCTCCTCCCCTAACATCCGGGTGCACCCTGGCACCCGGAGGACTCCGGTGTCCAGGGCACCTTGTCAAGGGCATCCTGGGCGTTTGAGGGACCCTGTCACCCAGAGCACGCTGGTGCTCAGGGCACCTCATCATCCGGGGGACCCTGTCATCCAGGGGACCCCATCATCTAGGGCATCCCATCATCCAGAGGACCTCATTAGCCAGGAGACCCTTGTCATTTGGAGGACCCTGGCATCCAGAGGACACTGGTGTCCAGGGCCCCCCGTCATCTGGAAGACCCCAGCATTTGGGGGACACCAGCATCTGGGAGACCCTGTCATCCAGAGGACACCAGTGTCCAGGCCACCCCGTCACCTGGCAGACCCCAGCGCTTGAGGGGACCCCATCACCTGGAGGACCCCGTCACCTGGAAAACCCCGGTGCCCAGGCCACCTTGTCACCTGGTGGACCCCGGTGTTTGTGGGACCCCGTCACCCGGAGGACCCCGTCGCTGGAGGGACCCCGTCACGCGGCGGCCCCCGGGCGCCCCCACCTTGTTGTAGTTCTTGCCGGCCGACTCGCGCTCGACGGGCCGCAGCGCCTGCAGCTGGGCGTCCAGGATGTCGAGGAGCTGCTCGAGGAGGCGCACGGAGGAGCTGACGTCGCCGGCGTAGATGGGCCCCCGCGTGTGCCGCGCCAGCTCGCTGGCGATGTTCGCCGCGTTCTCCCCACTCTTGATCTGGGGGGGGGGGGAAGGGGGGGGGCATCAGCACCGGGTCCCCCCCCCTGCTTGTCCCCACGGGGCTGCCACAAAGGGGGGGGGGGTGCTGGGGTCACCCCCAGGGTGTCCCTTGGGGGTGGGGACCCCCTGAGCGCCCCCCACCCGGCTCTGGGGTAGGGAGGGGGGTGTTGGGGGTCGCAGGCAGGGTGGGGAGGCTGAGGGGTCTGGGGGGGGTTGGGTGGGGGGGGTCCTGGGGTGGGGAGGGTCCTGGGGGTGCCCGGAGAGGGTCTTGGGGGGGGTCCCTGGGGTGGAAAAGATCCTGGGGGTCCCTGGAGAGGGTCTTGGGGGGGGTCCCTGGGGTGGGGAGGGACCTGCAGGCCCCAGGGAGGTCCTGGGGATATTCCGGGGGGTCTCGGGGGGGGGGGTCCTGGGGGGGTGCCAGTACCTTCTGGGCCACCTGGTTGACCCAGGGGCTGGTGCAGTTGCTGAGGTCGGGGCCGCGCGGGTTCCACACGCCCAGGCCCAGCAGGCATTGGAAGGAGGCGATGCCTGGGGGGGGCCGGGGGGGCGTCAGCGGGGGCAACGCGCCCCACGGCCCCCCATAGCCCCCTGCGGCCCCTCATGACCCCCTGCAGCCCCCCATAGCCCCCTGCGGTCCCCCCATAGCCTCCCCATGGTCCCCACAGGCACTGGAAGGAGGCGATGCCTGGGGGGGCCAGGGGGGGTGTCAGCGGCGGCAACGTGCCCCATAGCCCCCTGCGGCCCTCCATGGCCCCCCCATGGTCCCCACAGGCACTGGAAGGAGGAGATGCCTGGGGGGGCCGGGGGGGTGTCAGCGGGGAAAATTGGTTCCACGGCCCCCCATAGCTCCCTGCAGCCCCCCATGGCCCCCTGCAGCCCCCTGCAGCCCCCCATAGCCTCCCCATGGTCCCCACAGGCACTGGAAGGAGGCGATGCCTGGGGGGGGCCGGGGGGGCGTCAGCGGGGGCAACGTGCCCCACGGCCCCCCATAGCTCCCTGCAGCCCCCCATGGCCCCCTGCAGCCCCCTGCAGCCCCCCATAGCCCCCCATGGTCCCCACAGGCACTGGAAGGAGGCGATGCCTGGGGGGGCCAGGGGGGCATCAGCAGGGGCAACGCACCCCCCATTGCCCCCCATAGCCCCCCACAATCCCCACAGTCCCTGGAAGGAGGTGATGCCTGGGGGGGCTGGGGGGGTGTCAGTGGGGGCAACGCGCCCCATGGCCCCCCATAGCCCCCCCACAGCCCCCTCCCAGGGGGGCATCAGCTGGGGGAACCATCTACTGCCCCCCATACCCCACCCCCCATGGATCCCCCCCCCCCGTGTCCGTCCCCCCCGTACCGCGGGTGCCCTTGGGGCAGGGCCGCTCCACCACGACGCCCTGCTGCGCCGCCGGCCACTGCACGCGCCGCACCTCGCGCGCCTCGCACAGCCGCGGGGGGGCGCCCTGCGCCGGCGGCGGCGGAGGGGGCGGGGCGGGCGCCGCGGGGGGGCGGGCCCGGGGAGCCCGCCGCCCCGCCCCCCGCCGCCGCCGCCCCGCCCCCCCCGCCGCCGCCGCCGCCCGGCCCCGCCCCCCCGCCGCCGCCGCCGCCGCCGCCGGGGGAGGCGGGCGCCGCCGGGGGCCCCCCCGGGGTGGCGGCGGCGGCGGCGGCGGGTCCGGGCCGCGCCGTTAGCGGGCCCCGCCGCGCCGTGGGGCTGGGCCCGGGCGCCGCCGAGCTCCGCGCCGCCGTGGGCCGCGCCGCCGCCGCGCTGGGCGCCGCCGTCGTCGCTGGGCCTGGGGGGGGGAAGGACGGGGGGGGGGGTGTCACGGACCGGGACCCCCACACACACCGGGACACCCCCCGCATGGACCGAGGATCCCCCCATGGATGGGAGCCCCCTGGCCCAGACCCTTCCCATGGACCAAGGATCCCCCATGGATGGGGACCCCCCCCATGGATGGGACCCCCCAGCCCAGACCTTCCCCATGGACCAAGGATCCCCCATGGATGGGGACCCCCCATCCCAGACCTTCCCCATGGACCGGGACCCCTCCCATGGATGGGACCCCCTGACCCAGACCCTCCCCATGGATGTCTGGGGTCTCCATCCAACACCCCCAGACCCCCAGGAGCTTCCTCCCCAATGAACCCAGACCCCCAGGACCCCCCCAATGAACCCAGACCCCCTGGACCCCCCCCAACGAACCCAGACCCCCTGGACCCCCCCCCAATGAACCCAGACCCCCTGGAGCTCCTCCATCCATGAACTCAGACCCCCTGGAGCTCCCCCCAATGAACCCAGACGTCCAGAGCCTCCATCCAACACCCCAAGACCCCCAGGACCCCCCCAATGAACCCAGACCCCCTAGAGCTCCCCTCCAATGAACCCAGACATCCAGGACCCCCCCCCAACGAACCCAGACCCCCAGGACCCCTCCCCAATGAACCCAGACCCCCTGGAGCTCCCCCCAACACCCCAAGACCCCCAGGGGCTCCCTCCCCAGGGGGGACCCAGGTGTCCAGGGCTCCCCACAAGGAGACCCAGCCGCCTGCCCTCCTCCATCACCACCAAGGACCCGGACGCCCCCCCCTCAACCGCGGGGTGGCGGAAGGAGGGAGGGAGGGAGGAAGACGGCGGCCGCCGCTCACCGGCGCCGGGGTCGGGGGGCCCGAACTCGAGGCCGTAGCGCACCACGAAGTAGTTGTTCCACACGTAGAGCTGGTTGTCGCGGGGGTTGTAGGCCACGGAGGAGACGTACTGGTAGGGGTTGGGGAAGGGCAGCCCGGCGGGCTCCTCGCGGTTGGCCCGCGTGTTGAAGGCGTAGGCCACGCGGTTGCCGGCCGCCTCGCTGTCGTCGTCGGCGTAGACGCTGCGCACCACGTAGAGCACGCCGCAGGCCATGAAGGCGTTGGAGGCGGCCCGCTTGTCGTAGGCCGTGTCCCAGGTGCCCTCGAAGCGCAGCGTGTAGGGGTTGAGCTGGCTCACCACCAGGCGCCCGCCGTTGCCCTCCGTGGCGTAGATGACCCACAGGCCCTCCTCGTCCACCGCCAGGTCGATGTCGCTCTTGCCGCCCCAGCGGTAGGGCGAGGTGTCGTGGTAGTTGGCGGCGCCCACCACCGTCTCGCCGCTCTTGATGCGGGTGCGCAGGTCGTACTTGACCACGTTGCGCGTGCGCTCCTTGTTGTAGAAGACGGCGCCGTCGTAGACCACGAAGCCCGTGCCGTCGACGCGGTTGGGCAGGCGGTAGGTGGTGGTGTGGCGGGCGCCCACGTAGTCGGCCCACGAGGCGTACTCGGTGAGCGTGTCGGTGCGGTAGGGCACCCAGGGCATGACGTAGATGCGGTCGCCCGCCTGCAGCGGGTCCTTGCACCAGGCGCCCGCCTGGTGCTCCGACTCGTGGGTGGAGGTGGCCTCGCCGATGCGCTGCAGCGTGCCCGGACACACGAAGACTGGGGGGGGGGGGGGACGCGGGGACGGACACGAGGACGTGGGGACGCAGGCATGGACATGAGGGCACACGCAGGGACACGAGATGGACACCAGGACACAGGCATGGACATGAGGACAAACACAAGGACACAAGATGGACACCAGGACATGGTGACAGATGTGGAGGCAGACACAAAGACACAAGATGGACACAAGGGCACAGGGACAGACACAGGGACACAGGCATGGACACGGGGGCACACACAAGGACACGAGATGGACACCAGGACATGGGGACAGACGTGGAGGCACACACAAAGACACAAGATGGACATAAGGACACAGGGACAGACACAGGGACACAGGCATGGACACGGGGGCACACACAAGGACACAAGATGGACACCAGGACATGGGGACAGATGTGGAGGCAGACACAAAGACACAAGATGGACATAAGGACACAGGGACAGAC
Organism: Apteryx mantelli; assembly: GCF_036417845.1. NCBI lineage: Eukaryota > Metazoa > Chordata > Aves > Apterygiformes > Apterygidae > Apteryx > Apteryx mantelli. The sequence continues at coordinate 14,107 of NW_027118621.1, read as the reverse complement.
ACGGGGACACAGGCATGGACATGGGGGCACACACAAGGACACGAGATGGACACCAGGACATGGGGACAGACGTGGAGGCAGACACAAAGACACAAGATGGACACAAGGGCACAGGGACAGACACAGGGACACAGGCATGGACACGGGGGCACACACAAGGACACAAGATGGACACCAGGACATGGGGACAGATGTGGAGGCAGACACAAAGACACAAGATGGACATAAGGACACAGGGACAGACACGGGGACACAGGCATGGACACGAGATGGACACCAGGACATGGGGACAGACGTGGAAGCAGACACAAAGACACAAGATGGATCCAAGGACACAGACGTGGCATGGGAACAGACACAGGGACGCAGGCATGGACATACAGACACATAGGGATGGACACAAGGACATGAGAACACACATGGGGACACAAGCATGGACATGGGGACACGCAGAGGGACACAAGATGGACACAAGGATACAGGAACACACAGGGACAGACACAAGAACACACGCATGGACACAGGGACAGACACAAAGACGTGGGGACAGACACAAGGACACAGGGACAGACAGGAGGACACGGGAACAAAGATGGGGGCAGGTGTGAGGCCGGCCATGGGAACGAAGGTGGGGACAGACACGAGGACACACAGAGATACGAGCATGGACATGGGGGGACACCGGGGGGGGGACGCAAGGACAGATGTGAACACACAAGGGAGGACGGGGGACACAGAGGAGCGGACGAGGACAGACAGGAGGACGCACACAAGGACACGGAGACACACATGGGGACATGAGGACACACACGAGGAGGACGCAGGGATGGACAAGACACAGAGGGACATGGGGACACAGGGAGGGACATGAGGACACCCATGGGGACACGAGGATGCACATGGGGACATGGAGGCACACGTGAGGATGCAGGAAGGGACACGACACAGAGGAACATGGGGACACGTGGGGACACAGGTGGGGACAGGGGGACAGAGGGATGGACACAGGCGGGACGGGGGGACAGAGGGATGGACACAAGGACACAGGTGGGATGGGGGACATGGGGGGACACAGGGGAGATGGGGGGACAGGTGTGGACAGGGGGACATGGGGGGACACAGGGGGATGCAGAGGGGACAGAGGGGGGACAGGGGAGCGCGGGGGGGGCACGGGATGGACAGAGGGACGCGGGGGGGACAGAGGGACGAGGGGACACAGCGAGAAGCGGGAGAGAAGAGAGAAGTGGTTCATGAGCGGCCCCGGCCGGGGGGGGGCCCGACCCCTGGGGAGGGGGGGGGACAGGGGGGACCCCAACCCCGGGGGGGGGGAGGACATGGGTGACCCCAGAGGGGACATGGGTGACACCGATGGGGGGGGGTCCCACGGCCGGGCGGGGAGGAGGAGGAGGGAGCGAGGCAGTGGGGGGGGGGAAGGAGGGACGGGGAGGGTCCCGGAAGGGGGGGGGACACCCCTGTCCCCCCCCCAGCAGCAGGGTGGGGGGGGTGGCAGCAGCCCCCCCCACGGAGGGCCCAGGCGTCCTGCCCCCCCCACCCCAAACCCTCCCCATGGGGGGGGGGGCAGGCCCTGCTATGGGGGGGGGCAGCTCTCCCTGGGGGGGGGGCTAAGGTATGAGGGGGGTCCCTAGGGTGGGGGGGGGTCCCTAAGGTGGGGGGGGGGCCCTGCCAAAACCACCCCCCCCCCCGCGCCAGCCAGGGTTGATCGAACGGCGACATGATGGGGGGGAGGTGACAAGGGCGGGGGGGGGGGACGCGGCTGCCCCCCCCCGGGGGGGGGGTTGGGGACGCGGGGGGGGGGACGGGGCCCCCCGCGTGCTCCCGCTGTCCGGCGCCGGCTGCAGAGAGGCTGGGGGAGAGAAACGGGGGGGTTAGCGCTGCAGGGAGAGAAAGGGGGGGGGGACGCGGGGACGGGGGGGGGGGGACGCCGTGCCCCCCCCGGCGCAGAGACCGGCCCCCCGCCTCCCCCGGCCCCCGGGGTCTCTGCGCCGGGGGGGGGGGTGTGTGTGATGTGGGGCGGGGGGGGGATGTGGTGGACCCCCCCCCCCCAAATCCCGGCTGGGCCAGGCTGGGGGCCCCGGGGCCTCGGCCACCCCCCCCATGGGGCCTCGCTAACCCCCCCCCCGGGGACCCAGGCGTCCGGGTCCCCCCCCATGGGGCCTCACTAACCCCCCCCAGGGGACCCAGGCGTCCGGGTCCCCCCCCGACCCCCCTAGGCCTCCGGGGGGGCCCCAGCCTGGCCCAGCCCCCCCCCCCACCCGGGGCCTGCCCACGTGCGAGCGTGTGCACACGCGTGTGCGCTGGTGGGGGTGGCGGCGCCCCCCCGTGTCCGCCCGGCCCGGAGTGGGGGGGGGGCCCGGCGGGGGCCCCCACGGAGTGGCGCTCCGGGTGGGTGCGTGCCAGCACACGCGTGTGCAGGCGTGTACCCGGGGGTGCGTGCACATGCGTGTGCACCGGCAGGGGCGTGCGCGGGGGGGCAGGGGGGCACAGACCCCCGCGGAGCAGCTCTCTGGGTGCCGACACACGCGTGTGCGGGCGTGGGGTGTGCGCCCACACGCGTGCTCACGCGGGTGTTGGCGTGTGAATGCCCGCTGGGCACACGTGTGCAAGAGCTGGAGGTGCGCACACGCCTCTGCAGGCGTGTGCGTGTGCCGTGCGCGTGCCCGGGCGCTCGCATCCGTGGGCACGGGGTTGCGCACACGCGTGCACGGCTGCTCCTGGGCACGTCTGCGCCCGGTGGTGTGCGGGCGCCTCCGTGCACACGCGTGTCGCTCCGTGCATGGGTGTGGAGTCGCGGTTGCGTGTTCACGGCTGCGGGGATTCCTCTCGGGCATGGGCCCGGCTGCACACGCGTGTCGGGGCGTGTGCTTGCACGGCCACGTGTGCCCACACGTGACTGCACGCGTGCACACCAACACCCGCCCCTGCGTGCGGCCATATGGCTGCGTGTTCGTGCACGCACACGGGGTGCCACGTGGGCGGCTGGGCGGCCACGCGTGTGCGCCCGTGTGCACGCCCGTGCGCCCCCGCGCCCCCCCTCCGCCCCCCGCACGCTGGCGCCTCCCCGTGTGCTCACACGCGGCCGCGTGCGCCCACCTCCGGCCACGTGCGCAGCCCCCCCGGTGCACACGTGGCCGCCCGCCGCCCGCACGCGTGCGCACGCGTGTGCAAGCCCCTCCCCCCAGCAGCGCCCGCTGCGCCCCGCGCCGGCACGCGCCACGGGCATGCCACCCCGCCGGCGGGCGGCCGCGTGTGCACCGGGGCCCGGGAGCACGTGCGGCCGTGCGTGCACGAGAGCTGCATGTGCAAAAGAGCCCATGAGCGCGTACAGCCACGCGTGCACAAGAGCTGCGCTGTGCACGAGGGCTGCGCGTGCACAAGAGCTGCGTGTGCACGAGGGTCCATGAGCACATACGGCCGTGCATGCATGAGGGCTGCGTGTGCACAAGGACTGCACGTGCACAAAGGCCGTGTGTGCACAAGAGCTGCATGTGCACAAGGGCTGCGTGTGCACAAGGGCCCACGAGCACATATGGCCGTGTGTGCACGAGGGCTGCGTGTGCACAAGGGGCCCATGAGCCCATGATGGCTGCGTGTGCACAAGGGCCGCGTGTGCACAAGGGCCGCGTGTGCACAAGGGCCGTGCACATACAAGGGCTGTGCACACACAAGGACTGTTGCGCGTGCACAAGGGCTGCGTGTGCAAGAGGACCACGTGTGCACAAGAACACACAAGGACCATGTACACACGGCCCGTGTGCACACGAGGACCACGCGTGCATGAGGGCCGCGCTCGCACGAGGACCAAACGTGCAAAGGGAGCGTGCACACGCAAGGACCAGGTTTGCACAAGGGCCGTGCTTGCACCAGTCCCGTGTGCGCAGAACGACCGTGCGCACCCAAGGGCCACGCGTGCACGAGGGCTGCGCGTGTGCGCGGGCCGTGCACACACGAGGGCTGTGCACACAGAAGGACCGTGAGGGCACAAGAGCGGTGCACACCCACTGCTTGTGCATGCCTGCAGCCTGTGCACACACATCCGCAGCTCGTGCACGCCAGGCCATGTGTGTGGCGGCCCGTGCACACCTGCAGCTGGTGCACACCCACAGCCGTGCACACCAGACCGTGTGCATGTCGGCCTGTGCACACCAGGCTGTGTGCACATGGGCCTGTGCACACTCACAGCCCATGCACACTTACAGCTCATGCACAGCCACAGCCGGTGCACAGCTACAACCTGTGCACCTGCAGCCTGTGCACACCAGGCCATGTGCACACCTGCAGCCGGTGCACACCTGCAGCCTGTGCACACCAGGCTGTGTGCACATGGGCCCGTGCACACTCACAGCCTGTGCACACTTGCAGCTTGTGCACAGCCACAGCCGGTGCACAGCTGCAACCTGTGCACCTGCAGCCTGTGCACACCAGGCCATGTGCACACCTGCAGCCGGCGCACGCCCGCAGCCCGCGCACACCAGGCCGTGTGCACATGGGCCCGTGCACACTCACAGCCCATGCACATCCACAGCCCGTGCACACCAGGCTGTGTGCACATGGGCCCGTGCACACCTGCAGCTCGTGCACACCCGGCCGTGTGCACATGGGCCCGTGCACACCCGCAGCCGGTGCACAACCGCAGCCAGCGCACACCTGCAGCCCGTGCACACCCGCAGCCTGTGCACACCCGCAGCCGGCGCACACCCGCAGCCCGCGCACGCCCGCAGCCGGTGCAGGGCGCAGGGCCGACCGGCGGCGGGGGGGGCGGGGGGGGGCCGGCGGGGGGGGGCGGGCGGCGCCCCCGGCGCGGGCGAAGCGGCGGCGGCGGGGAGACTCACAGGCGGGGGCGGGCGCCGCGGTCCGGGGGGGGCGCGCAGGCGGGCGGAGGCAGGCGGCCGTCCTGGCGGGAGGAGGAGGAGGAGAGAGAGACGTTAGGGGCCCCCCCGGCCCCGGCCCCGGCCCCGGCCCCGGTCCCGGCCCCGGTTCGGCCCGGGCCCGGCCCCGCCGCTCCTGCGGCACCTGTGGAAGAAGCCGCCGGCGCCCCGGCCCGGCCCCGGCACAGACAGAGAGAGAGAGACGCGGCGGCGGCGGCGGCGGCGGCAACCCTGGCTGCGCCGCGGCCCCCCTATGGAGCCGCCCCCTATGGAACTGCCCCTATGGAGCCGCCCCCCCTAAGGAGCTGCCCCCTGTAGAGCCGCCCCCCCTATGGGAGCTGCCCCTATGGAAATGCTCCCTATGGAGCCGCCCCCCTAGGGAGCTGCCCCCCCTATGGAGCTGCCCCTATGGAGCCGCCCCCCTATGGAACTGCCCCTATGGAGCCGCCCCCCTAGGGAGCTGCCCCCCTATAGAACCGCCCTATGGAGCCGCCCCCCCTATGGAACTGCCCCCCCCCCAAGGAGCTGCCCCCTGTAGAGCCGCCCCCCTATGGAACTGCCCCTATGGAGCCGCCCCCCCTAAGGAGCTGCCCCCTGTAGAGCCGCCCCCCCTATGGAGCTGCCCCCCTAGGGAGCTGCCCCTATGGAAATGCTCCCTATGGAGCCGCCCCCCTAGGGAGCTGCCCCCCCTATAGAACCGCCCCTATGAGCCCCCCCCCCCAAGGAGCTGCCCCCTGTAGAGCCGCCCCCCTATGGAGCTGCCCCCCTATGGAAATGCTCCCTATAGAGCCGCCCCCCTATGGAAATGTTCCCTATGGAGCCGCCCCCCTAGGGAGCTGCCCCCCCCCCAAGGAGCTGCCCCCCTGTAGAGCCGCCCCCCTATGGAGCTGCCCCCCTAGGGAGCTGCCCCTATGGAAATGCTCCCTATGGAGCCGCCCCCCTAGGGAGCTGCCCCCCCTATAGAACCGCCCCTATGGAGCCGCCCCCCTATGGAACTGCCCCCCCCCGCCCAGGAGCTGCCCCCTGTAGAGCCGCCCCCCCTATGGAGCTGCCCCCCTATGGAGCTGCCCCTATGGAAATGCTCCCTATGGAGCCGCCCCCCTATGGAACTGCCCCCCCCCCAAAGAGCTGCCCTCTGTAGAGCCGCCCCCCCTATGGAGCTGCCCCCTATCGAACCGCCCCTATGGAAATGCTCCCTATGGAGCCACCCCCCTATGGAACTGCCCCTATGAAACCACCCCCCCTACGGAGCTGCCCCTATGGAGCCGCCCCCCCCCCTATGGAACTGCCCTTCTATGGAACTGTCCCTATGGAGCTGCCCCCCTATGGAACTGTCCCTATGGAGCTGCCCCGCTATGGAGCTGCCCCTTTGGAAGTATCCCCCTATGGAACTGCCTCCCTACGGAGCTGCCCCGCTATGGAGGTCCCCCCTTGGAATTGCCCCTATGGAACTACCCCCTATGGAACTGGACCCCTGGAATTGCTCCTATGGAGCTGCCCCTGTGGAACTGCCCCTCTGGAATTGCCCCCTCTGAACTGCCCCCCTGGAACTGCTCCTATGGAGCTGCCCCTATGGCATTGCACCCCTTGGAATTGCCCCCCTGAACTGCCCCTATGGAAGTGCCCTCCCGGAACTGCCCCCTCCAACTGCCCCTGCTGCCCCCCCAAAACAGACCCCTCACTACCCCCAAACTGCCCCTCAAACCTGCTTCTGCTGCCCCCCACTGCCCCCCACTGATCCGAACTGCCCCCCTGAGCTGCCCCCAAACTGCCCCCCCAGAACTGCCCCAGATTGTCCCCAAAACTGCCCCCAGCTGCCCCATTCTCCCCCCCCAGCTGCCCTGAGCTGCCCTGCTCTGGCCTCAAACTGCCCCATTCTCCCCCCAACTGCCCTATTGCCCCCCCTAAACTGCCCCATCCCTAACTGCCCCCAACTGCCCCTGCCCGCAGGGTCAGCTGAGGGGGGGCTGTGGGGGGGGAGGATTTGGGGGCCTCTCGGGGGGATTTGGGGGGTTTCCCCAGCCGGCCGGAGGTGGGGGGGGGAGGAGGGATTTGGGGGGGTCTCGGGGCACCTCGCTGCCCCCCCCTGCCCCTCCCGCCCCGGCCCCCCCCCCGTACTTACGGCGATGCCCCCCTGGGGGGCGACCCCTGCCCCGGCCCTGCCCTGGGGGGGTCCCGCTGCCCCGGGGGGGGCAGGAGGGGGGGGAGAGGGGGGAGGAAGGGGGGGACATTGGGGGTGGGACACGGGGTGCCCCGGCCTGGCCCCCGCCCGGGGCTTGGGGGGGCCTCAAGGGGCCTGGGGGGTCCCCAGGGGTCCCTCAAGGAGGCTGGGGGTCTCCTGAGGGGTCCTGGGGGGGGTTGGGGGCACCTTAGGGGGTCCCTGGGGGTCCCCTGGGGGCGCTCGAGGAGACCTGGGGGTCTCATGGGGGGGGCCCAGGGGACACCTTGCAGTGTCCCCATGGGGTCTTGGGGGTCCCCTGAGGGGACCTGGGGGTCTCACGGAGGTTCGGGGGGTCCTGAGGGCACCTTGGGGTGTCCATGGGGGTCCCTCGAGGGGACCTGGGGGTCTGGGGGCACCTTGGGGTGCCCTCATGGGGTTTTGGGGTCCCTCAAGGGACCTGGGGGTCTCATGGGAGGGTCTGGGGGCACCTTGGGGTCTCCCAGGGGGTCTTGGGGTCCCTCGAGGGGACCTGGGGACCTGGGGGCACCTTGGGGTGTCCCCATGGGGTGTTGGGGGCACCTGGGGTGTCCTTTGGGGGGGGGGCACTAATTACCCCCCAGCCCAGGGGATGACCCAGAGGCAGCCCCCGCTCGTTAGCGCTAATTGGGGGGGGGGACACCCCTGCACTAATTATCTCATTAATAACAAATTACATCACTACTGACCCCCATGTGGGGGGGGGATTAACTCCCTTCCTGCCCGCTGCGGCTGGGGACCCCCAGCCGGGAAGGGGGGGGCAAGGCCGGGGGCAATTGGGGGCTGGGGGGGACAAGGAGGGGTTTGGGGCAGGATGGGGGATTTGGGGGTTGGGGATTTGGGGGTTCAGGGTCAGCACGGGGGATCGGGGATTTGGGAGATTTTGGGGGAGGATGGGGGATGTTGGGGTTCAGGGGTGAGATCAGGGGGGTTTGGGGGTTGGGGATGTCGGGGTTCGGGGCAGGATCAGGGGGACTTGGGGGGATACGGGGACTTGATTGGGGGGGTTGGGGGTCAGGGATGTTGGGGTTTGGGGCAGGATCAGGGGGAATTTGGGGGACAGGATCGGGGGGACTTGGGGCAGGATCGGGGGGATTTGGGGGATACAGGGACTTGATTGGGGGGTTTGGGGGTCGGGGATGTCGGGGTTCGGGGTAGGATCAGGGGGATTTGGGGCAGGATCAGGGGGTTTTGGGGGGATACGGGGACTTGATTGGGGGGTTTGGGGGTCGGGGATGTCGGGGTTTGGGCAGAATCAGGGGGATTTTGGGGGGCAGGATCGGGGGGACTTGGGGGGATATGGGGGCAGCATTTGGGGATGGGGGTCAGGGATGTTAGGGTTCAGGGAGGATCAGGGGGATTTGGGGGGCAGGATCGGGGGCTTTGGGGGGTCTGGGGGTGCTGGGGTTTGGGGCAGGATCGGGGAGATTTGGGGGGCTGGGGGTGTTGGGGTTCAGAGCAGGATCGGGGGACTTGGGGGGCAGGATTGGGGGGGGTTGGGGTCAGGGATGTCAGGGTTCGGGGCAGGACTGGGGGGATTTGGGGGCGGGTTTTGGGGGACGGGAATGGGGGGGTTGGGGAGAATCGAGGGGATTTTGGGTGCAGGATTGGGGGTACAGGGTGTCGGGCTCAGAGAAGATCGGGGGCGTTTGGGGTGCAGGATCAGGGGGATTTGGGGTGCAGGATCAGGGTGTCGGGGGGTGTCGGGTTTGGGGAGGATCGGGGGGATTTTGGGTGCAGGATTGGGGGCGTTTGGGGCGCAGGATCGGGGGATTTGGGGTGCAGGATCGGGGTGTCGGGGGGGTGTTGGGTTTGGGGAGGATCGGGGGGATTTGGGGTGCAGGATTGGGGGAGTTTTGGGTGCAGGATTGGGGTGTCGGGGGGGGTGTCGGGTTTGGGGAGGCTCAGTGGGATTTGGGTGCAGAATCAAGGGGGGTTTGGGAGCAGGACCGGGGTGTTGGGGGGTGACAGTTTTGGGGGGGTTCGGGGGGGTTGGGGTGCAGGATCGGGGGCATTTTGGGTGCAGGATTGGGGTGTTCAGGGGGTGTCAGGTTTGGGGAGGATTGGGGGGATTTTGGGTGCAGGATTGGGGTGTTCAGGGAGTGTCGGGTTCACAGAGGATTGGTGGGATTTGGGGTGCAGGATCGGGGGCATTTTGGGTGCAGGATCAAGGGGAGTTTAGGTGCAGTATTGGGGTGTTGGGGGGGTGTCAGGTTTGGGGGGGTTTGGGGTGCAGGATGGGGGGCATTTGGGTGCAGGATCAGGGGGTTCAGGGTGCGGGGCAGGGTGGGGGTGCAGCTGGTGGGTGCCAGGGGATGGCGGGAGGTTTGGGGGGGGCTCGGGGAGTTTGGGGTGCAGGATGGGGGGTTCAGGTTTTGGGGAGCTTGGGGGGTCAGGGCACGGGGTGGGGGGTGTTGGGTTCAGGGGGTCAGGGTGCAGGGCCGGGTGGGGTGGGGGTGCACCCAGTGGGTGCCAGGGGGTGGCGGGAGGTTCGGGGGGGTTCGGGGTGGGGAGGTGTCGGGTTCAGGGAGGTTCGGGGGGGTCGGGGTGCAGGATGGGGGGGGTCAGGCTTTGGGGAGGCTCGGGGGGGTTCGGGGTGCAGGGGTGTCAGGTTCGGGGGGGGTCGGGGTGGTGGGGTGCAGCCGGTGGGTGCCAGGGGGCGGCGGGAGGTTCGGGGGGCGCTGGGGGGGGTTGGGGTGCGGGGTGCAGGGGTGTCAGGTTCGGGGGGGGGTCGGGGGGGGTGGGGGTGCAGCTGACGGGTGCCGGGGGGGCGGCGGGAGGTTCGGGGGGGCTGGGGGGGGTTGGGGTGCGGGGTGGGGAGGTGTCAGGTTCGGGGGGGGGTCGGGGGGGTGGGGGTGCAGCCGGCGGGTGCCAGGGGGGCGGCGGGAGGTTCGGGGGGGCTGGGGGGGGTTTGGGGTGCGGGGTGCAGGGGTGTCAGGTTCGGGGGGTCGGGGGGGGTGGGGGTGCAGCCGGCGGGTGCCGGGGGGGCGGCGGGAGGTTCGGGGGGCTGGGGGGGGGGGTTGGGGTGCGGGGTGCAGGGGTGTCAGGTTCGGGGGGGGGTCGGGGGGGTGGGGGTGCAGCCGGCGGGTGCCGGGGGGGCGGCGGGAGGTTCGGGGGGGCCGGGCAGTCCCAGGGGCCGGAGCGAAGGGCTTTACCTTTTACTTTTGTTCCACTTCTACTTTAAGCACCGGAAGAAAAGGCAGGAGGAGAGAGCGGGGGGGGGGGGAATGGGGACGGGGGGGGGACGGGGGGGGGAGACACACGGGCGGGGGCGAGAGAGGAGACAAAGAGAAGAGAGATTAAATGGCTTCGGCCCCCCCCAGCCCCGGCCCCCCCCGGCCCGGCGCTGCCCCGGGGGCCTCGGGGTGCCCCCACCCCGGGGGGGGTCCCGCACCCCCTGCCCGGGCTCCCTGCGCCCCCCCCGGCTCCCTGCCCCCCCCTCCTCCGGGGGTCCCGGAGCCCTCCGGGGTGTCGGGGTCCCCCTGGGGGTCCCGGAGCCTCCCCCCCTCCAAGCGCCCCACACCGGGGCGGGTGAAGGAGGGACGGACGGACAGACGGACGGGCGGAGGGGTGAATAAATGGGCAGAAGGGGGAAAGAAGGGATGGACGCGTGGAAGGAGGATGCGGTGGACGGACGGATGGACAGATGGGCTGATAAAGCCTGGATGAACAGACAGATGAATAGAGGGATGAAAGGATGGACACACGGACAGATGAAAGGACAGACAGATGGATAAAGGATGAAAAGATGGACAGATGGCTAAAAGGATGGATGAAGGGACAGACAGACAGGCAGAAGGATGGAGGAGAGGATGGACCAAGCAAGGACGGACGGACAGACAGATGGATGAAAGCATGGATGTACAGATGGACAAACAGCTGGATCAAAGAGCGGATGAATGCACAGATGGAGAAAAGGGCAGACAGACGGATGGATGAAAGGATGGATGGACCAAGCAAATGGATGGAGAAACGGACCAAAGCAGATCAAAGGACGGGTGAGAAGATGGACAGAGGTAAAGGACTGGAAGAAAGGACAGAAAGATGGATGGATGAAAGCACCGACAGATAAAAGGATGGAGGAAAGGACGGACGGACGGACGAAAGGATGGATGAATGCACAGGCAGATGGGTAAAAGGATGGTAGAAAGGATGGACAGCTGGGGAAAAGGATGAACAGACAGATGGAGGAAAGGACAAACAGAAGGATGGACAGATGGATGGATAAAAGGATGGAGGAAAGAAGGAATGGATGAATAGATGCATAAAGACAGCTAAACGGGCAAACGGGTGGATGGACAGCTGGCGAGAGTGAACGGACAGACGGACAGACAGAGGGATGGAGAGGTGGACAGAGGATGAACAGACAGCTGAGCAGATGGCTTAGGACGGACGGACAGATGGAGAGAGGGAGGGAGGGAGGGAGGAATGGAGGGAGGGATAGGTGGAGGGAGTAGATGTATTGGTGGAGGGACGGACAACGGACGGATGGATGGATGGACAGATTGGTGGAGGGATAGATGGATGGATGAACAGATGATGGATGGATAGGTGGAGGAATGGATGGACAAATGGACGGGTAGAGGGACGGTCAGGTAGAGGGACAGATGGGTGGATGGAGGGACAGATGAATAGGTGGAAGGATGGATGGGTGGACAGATGGATAGGTGGAGGTATGGACAGATGGACAGGCAGAGGGATGGATAGGTTGAGGGACAGATGAGTGGATGGATGGGTGGGTGGAGAGATAGACGGATAGGTGATGGATGGATGGATAGAAAGGTAGGATGGATACAGGCTGCCCAGAGAGGTGGTGGAGTCTCCTTCTCCGGAGATATTCCAACCCCGCCTGGACGCGATCCTGTGCAACGTGCTCTAGGTGACCCTGCTAGAGCAGGGGGTTGGACTAGATGGTCTCCAGAGGGTGCCTGCCAACCTCAACCGTTCTGTGATTCTGTGTAGAGATGGAGGGATGGTCAGGTGGAGGAGTAGATGGATGGATGGACAGATGGATGGATAGAGGAATGGATGGATGGATGGATGGATGGACAGGTAGAGGGATGGTCAGGTTGAGGGATGGATGGGTGGATGGAGGAATGGATGGATGGACAGGTAGAGTGATGGTCAGGTTGAGGGATGGATGGGTGGATGGAGGAATGGATGGATGGACAGACAGATGGGTAGGTGAATGGATGGATGGGTAGCTGGTGGATGGATGGATGGAGAAGTGGAGGGAGGGATGGGCAGATGGATAGATAGATGGAAGGATGGACAGGTGGAGGGATGGAGAGAGGGATGGGCAGATGAACAGGTGGAGGAGGAGGGGAACAGAGGGATGGAGAAAGGGAGGGATGGAGAGGGACGGATGGAAGGAGGGAAGGGGGAATGGAGAAAGGGATGGAGGGATGGAAGGAGGGACAGAGGGAGTGAGGGAGGGATGGAAGGAGGGATGGAGGGAGGGATGGAGGAGGGATGGAAGGAGGGATGGAGGGAGGACCAGGGAAGGATGGGGAGATGGGGTGATGAAGGGATAGAGGGAAGGGGGGAGCGGCGAAGGGCTGCAGGGGAAGGCTGGCGGCGGGCAGAGCCGGGGGGCACCTCGCCCCGGACGCCTGGGCCCCTGGGGGGGGAAGGAAGGGGGCAGCGCGGGGGCCGGGGGGGACCCCTGCCCGCTCCCCTAACGACCGAGGAAGGAAACGAAGGAGAGAGAGAAAACGCGGCGCGGCGGCGGCGGCAGCGGCTCCGGCAGCGCCTGCGGTGGAGAGGAGGCTGCAAAGGAAGAGTGCGGCCCCCCCGCACCCCCCCCCCGTGTCCCCCCCCCTCCGTGTCCCCTGCCCCGACCCCGCGGCACCGCGGCGGCACCCGGGGCCCCGGCACGGCGCCCGGGGGGAAGCGGGGCCCTGGCGCGCGGCAGGCGGCGGCTGGTGCGCTGGCGGGTGCTGAGCGTGCCGGTGCACGGGGAGCGTGTGCGGGCGCAGAGCGGGCGCCGGTGCGGCGGGATTGTGCCCTCGTGCACGCTAAGTGTGCGCTGATGCGTTGTGATCGTGCCCTCGTGCACGCTAAGTGTGCGCTGGTGCGTTGTGATTGTGCCCTGGTGCTCGCTAAGTGTGCGCTGGTGCTCGCTAAGTGTGCGCTGGTGCGTTGTGATCGTGCACTGGTGCACGCTAAGTGTGTGCTGGTGCTCGCTAAGTGTGCGCTGGTGTGTTGTGATCATGCCCTGGTGCACACTAAGTGTGCGCTGGTGCTCGCTAAGTGTGCGCTGGTGTGTTGTGATCATGCCCTGGTGCACGCTAAGTGTGCACTGGTGCATTTTAAGTGTGCGCTGGTGTGTTGTGATCATGCCCTGGTGCACGCTAAGTGTGCGCTGGTGCATAGTAAGTGTGCACTGGTGCGTTGTGATCGTGCACTGGTGCACGCTAAGTGTGTGCTGGTGTGCTGTGATCATGCACTGGTGCATGCTAAGTGTGCGCTGGTGTGTTGTGATCATGCCCTGCTGCACGCTAAGTGTGCGCTGGTGCACGCTAAGTGTGCGCTGGTGTGTTGTGATCATGCCCTGCTGCACGCTAAGTGTGCGCTGGTGTGTTGTGATCATGCACTGGTGCTTGCTAAGTGTGCGCTGGTGCATGGTAAGTGTGCGCTGGTGTGTTGTGATCATGCCCTGGTGCACGCTAAGCGTGTGCTGGTGCACACTAAGTGTGCACCGGTGCACTGTGATCATGCCCTGGTGCACGCTAAGCGTGTGGCGGCGCACAACAAGCGTGCACAGGTGCACTGTGATCATGCCCTGGTGCACGCTAAGCATGTGCTGGTGCACACTAAGTGTGCACAGGTGCACTGTGATCATGCCCTGGTGCACGCTAAGCATGTGCTGGTGCACACTAAGTGTGCACCGGTGCACTGTGATCATGCCCTGGTGCACACTAAGCGTGTGCCAGCGCACAACAAGCGTGCGCTGGTGCACAGGAAGCACGTGCTGGTGCAAGGGGAGCGCGTTGTGGTGCGCGCTAAGCGTGGGCCGGTGCGA